>NC_092687.1:37987431-38232471 GCF_964275005.1 Diadema setosum
AGGGCATATTATGTTAACAGAGAGACAAAATGAACCTCAATTTGACATACAAGATGGCGACTGAGGAAAAAGCCATTGTCTTATGAAATGATCCTCTTGACAAAGTCCATATCTGTACAAAATATGGGGCAATATGCCATGTATTTACCAAACTACAAGACGATTTTTTTTTTAATCCTTGACTCTACTTTAGACAACCGAGATGGCGTCTGATTACAAAGTGTCATAAAACGATCCATATGACATGGGCTAAATGTTTATTGTGTGCAAAATATGGGAGTGATCGGGCATGTAACTACCAAGATATAGGACAAAGTAGTCTTGACCCTTGACCCTACCTCGCACAACCAAGATGGCATCTGAGTTAAAAGTCGTTGTTTTATAAAAAGATCCAGGTAACATGGTTCATATATTATGTACAAAATCTGGCGCCGATTGAGCATTCAGTAAGCAAGATACAAAGTAAGGCATATTTGACCTTTGAACCTCATTTGCACAACCAAAATGGCTTCTGACCAAAGTGTCGTTATTTTACGAAATGATCCATCTATCGAGGCCCATGTGTGTGTAAAATGTGGCGTTGATACCATACACACTCATGGGGATACAGAATGAAGTATATTTGACATTTGACCCCACTTTACACAGCCAAGTTGGCATCTGAGCAAAGAGTTATTTTGTGAAATGATTCTTGCAACATGGTCCTTACGTGTGCAAAATGTGGGGAACATTGGACATGTATTCACGGAGATACAGGATTAAACACTTTTGACCTTTGACCCTGATTTACCTACACAAGATGGTGCCGGAGGAAGTAGTTGTTATTTTGTGAAATGATGATCGTGACATGAACTAAACATGTGCAAAATATGGGGTTGATAGGACTTGTTGTTCTTGATCTATTTCACAGAAAATGGAAGAAAAAAAGAAAAATAAAGAAAAAGTTAAGGGATTGTATAGAAATTTGAAGGAGAAGAATAAAAGGATCAGAAAAGGATAAAGTTATGAAGGGATAATGAGACCTATTAAAGAAATAGCAAAAATTTAAGAGTTAAAAAAGGCAAAAGAAAAATGGCAAGGGCGGGCATCGAACACAGGACCTTAAAGGGGAAGGCTAGTAACTGATCAGTGGGAATCAGTGGAAATGCTGGGAGATGATTGTTCCAATCCTTATGGGATACATTCAAGAGTTCATTGTATATCTATTGTTGTGTGAAAATGATTTGCTTCAGAATGGTCTCATATTCAAGTAATATGCAGTTTAATGCTTCCAGGTTAGCGTCCCTGGTCAGTGACGGAGCATTAATCTGCACATTACTTAAATATGAGACCGTTCTGAAGCAAATCATTTTCACACAACAATAGATATACAATGAACTCTTGAATGAATCCCATAAGGATTGGAACAATCATCTCCCAGCATTTCCACTGATTCCCACTGATCAGTTACTAGCCTTCCCCTTTAAGATTAAAAGTCTGATGCGCTATCCACTGAGCTATTTCATCCCCCATAGGATCTGTGTATTAAGCAAAATGGTTACAGCTCGTTATTCCGAAGGTTCGTTATTCCGAAGGCTCTTCAGTCCGAAAATTCGTTATTCCAAATTTCATTTTTGGATTAACAAATCTTCGGAGTAACGAACCTTCCGAATAACGCCACAAATGTTCGGATCAACAAACTCTTTTTCATTTTCGGATTAACGAACCTCTAGGTATAGGGAATCTGTGTGTTTCGGATTAACGAACCTTCGGAATAACGAACCTTCGGAATAGCGAACCTTCGGAATAACGAACAGCACCCAGCAAAATGACGTTACATCGAAGCCACGTGCCAATTTCAACCAAGTTTTTCGACGTGATGCCAACGTCTATGAAAAAATGGAGGGTACACTTACGATAGCCCAAAGTCTCAGCTACAACAGGATTATGTGACCCTGCATCACAAAATCAACAAAAAGTCGCCATACATGGGTTTTTAGTTGGGGCAGATTTTGAGAGACCAGACTCTAAGCTTTAGAATTATGTATAACTCAATTCAAATGGACTCTCCCAACATATCTGAACATAGAAAAGAAAACACATAATCTGGAGAAGTTTTTACTGAGAAAAGAGGCCCTAAAGTATAGGGTCTATTCAAGCGCTTAATCTTACTAAGCCGTGCTAGCTGTGCAATGAATGCGACAAAAATAGGTCCGCAGCAACAACAATGAAGGGATTATCGAATTAAGCTGAGATTCCATGTACGTGTCTTTCAACTTTCAAAGCAGTATCGCTTTATCCTTCAAAAGTTATTAGAGTTGAAAGGGAAGAATGTGTAAGGGTTTTTGAAGAAATGTTTGCCTCTATAAGACATACCTAATCACACTACTCTACAAAAAAAAAAGCTGTAGAAAAACTGCTAAAAACACACTTTCCCATTCATGATCCCAAACTCAGGAATAATGTGGAAAAAGAATAGCTCTTTCAGAAAATATGAACAAGTCGAGATTGACTTAGCTGACCAGTCATACTACCAGTTTCACCTTTTTTAAGGCCTCGCGTAAAATCAAGAGGTGCGACTTTTTGTTGGTTTTGTGATGCACGGTCACAAATAAAAATCTGGGGGAAATGAGTTAACCTCTGCACAACATTTGAGGAGAAATAAGAAGAACAAAGAATCCGTACAGAAACAGAAGGTGATCCGAGAGGATACTCGGATCACCTTATAATAGAACAGAACTCCAGAAATGTATCTTGCCAAAACCAAAAGTTTAATCACGAAGTCCACAAATTTCCAGGCATCTATAGACCTTTGTTAAATATTTAACTTATTCTGGACTAAAGCTCGTAAAAAACAAAGGAAATAATAAGGAAACATGCGCATTCCTTATCATAACTTCAAGAATATTCCTGTAATGATACGACTGAAGTATCACTCTTTTGGAAGGATTTATTTTGCTTTTATCTGATGATTACATTAAAATGTTTGAAAGCTCAAATGCTCGACTTCATATCTATAGGCCCTACATTATCTACATACATATTTTTTCCTTGAGAATTTAAAAATGGGTAAAATTCATAATGTTTTGACTTGTCGCCTTTTCTCTCTTCATTGTCCATGTAAACTAAAATTTCAGGTATCATTGAGACATGGCTGACCCCTTTATCACTGTGCAACAATATTCATAGTTATATGAGCTGGGTATGGGTGCTGGGTGAGGTGTTCACAAAGACACATCTCCTTATCGGCGCTGTGATTTTGATATCAATATTGATCATCTTTATTCATATTTCAGCTGTGGAATCATCGTCCTCTCATATTTGACACTGCTTGAGCTGAACAGTCATACATATAGATACAGTCAATATGGCCATGGAATATATCCAGTATGTTCCCCCCCCCCCCCCCCCACAAAAAAAAAACAAAAACAAAAAACAGTCGGATTCTCGCATTGATAACTTCTAATATGATCAAACTGTCTGAATGCTATTTCATGGTCTAAAAATACAACATCCTTCCCATATTTTGCAGAAAACGCAAATCAATTTGTTTAAATGGTCACGGAGAAATGTGGCTTGTTGTAAGGCATGCTGATTCTTCTGGAGGGAAGGGATTCCTGACATGCTCCATAAAAATCCTCATTTCTCTTTGACAAATGAAACAAATGGATGGGGCTTTCTGCAAGATGTGGGTAGGAAGTTATAGTTTTACACGGTGCAGTTGTATTTGGATTGAGTTGTAATTTTCAGAGATATCTTTGCGGAGGGTCCCGTTGTATTGTCTTATTCTCCCTTTTTTTTTGACATCCAGCACAACAGATACTTTAGAAATTCATAACTTTTGAACGGATTGTCCGATTTCCCTCAAATTTTCACTGACGTGTTCTACTAATACCGGACTGCTTTCATTAAATCCACGTGCATTATACAAGGTGGACTTGTCCGTTGGGTGAGTAAAACTTGTTTGTCAACAACTGTAGTAACTTAAAAAAATAAACGAACAAAAAACACAGAAACATTGTCAATCGAGGAAAGGAACGTTGTGGTACATGTCTAAATTTTATGTGGCTAAAACAAATGGCCCTCCCAGTGCCGTGTAATACGGCACTGGGTCTTTCTGTAAGGACATGAGCGCAGAATTGGAACTGGAACGGGAAAAAAAAAAAAAGAAGATTGAAAGGAAGAAAGAAAGAAAAAAAAAACCCGAAACCATTGAAAATTTGCAGGACTGAAAAAAGCAATTTCGTTTATTTGGATTCCCGACAGGAAAGGCATCGAATCTTGCAAGTCTTCTATCCACTGCAAAGCATTAAAAAAAAAAAAAAAAAAAAAAAATGCCAGCCGGAAGGCAGAGGTATTTGCAGTCCTGGAACCCGTTAGTGGAGGCTGTCTTACCCAGCACACGCTATTATTCACACTTTCATTCACAGACAATGTATGATGTTTGTTGAGTTACACACTAATGCGTCAAAAAGAGGGAAAACATCACACCGTGTGAGCGAGCATAGACCTACAACAAACTGTAGGTCCATGGTTTAAGACAGCGAGCCGAGGTGTATAGAAACCCTCGCGCAGAAGACCCAACCCAACCCACCATGACTCTTACTCGAATAACAGACAAATCCTCCCTATGGGCAGCTAGCAGCCCCACGCTTGTGGAATCAGCTTCCCAAAAGTAGGTCCTATCCGGGAGTCACAATCTCTAGCAGTGTTTAAAAAGACCTTGAAGATGATCCTTTTCAATTGTTGATCGCTCATGATCTATCATTTATTATTTTCCCTATCCCTTTAATATAAGTTTGATGCTTTTATTTTGTGAAACGCTGTGATACATGTTAACTCGTTGTATGAAGAGCGTTGTTAAATACCTATCATTATGTATTGTAATGTACTTTGCATAGACAAGTAAATACACAGACACAGGTGGATACTTCGAGCTGCTTTAACCTGTACGCGTCTAGTAGAGTGATGGCGCACTCCCTAGAACAGAAGGAGAGGAAGAAGACAAAAAAAAAAAAAAAAAAAAATCGGATGCAAGACAACTGCTCTCTCATATGCATCTCGACCAAAGAGATTCTATCCCTAATTTCGGATGCAACCGACAGTAGCCAAAAGTTCACACACTTGTACTTCACGCTTACGCTTCCTCAAAATTCTGAGTCATTATACCTTTTACATGTATATATGCCCAGGTCCGGGTCCTATTCGCCTGAAGATCAGCTAGCTACCAGCCATGCCAAGCGTGTCGACGACTTGGTAGCTGTGCACTTTTTTCCCCATGAACATTCAAGACACATCTTTGATCTGCAGCTGGTGAGTGCACTGGTGCAGTTACTTTTACTGAAATTTAAGTCTGAATTTCTGGGCCCGGCGATAGTGAGTTGGACAGTAAAGTAGACATAATCGAAGATGGCGCGACAAGGTCACCCTTGATGTACGTCTGGTCCAGAGTAAAGGGACTGTGGGTAACTGACATCCGAACATCCGGGGGTTTCTGACAGTGTGTACTGAAATATTTGAGACAACTACATGGATCAAGCAGGAAATCGTGGTAGCGATCTCTTATGACGTCGTATGGAGCAGATGGTATCGAATTGGTAAGTAGCCTATTCCTTTGTTATAACCTCGCAGAGTTTCACCATCCAGTTCTCAAGAAATAACTTCTATTAACCGTGTCAATGATGAAAAGTTTTTTTTTTTTTTTTTTTTTTAGTCTGTTTCTTCAGTGTGCATGAAGATGAAGGTTTCTCACGTATACATCCCTTGCTTAGGAGCCAATCTCGCCATATTGTGATTCCGTTTTCAGTCAGCCCGGACACTGACGGATTCCTGTCAGTAATTAATATTCTTTGGTATGCAATATTTATCTGTCAACCGACCCATTGACTGGATCATACCCAATAAGAACCTGTAGATCGTCGTGCATACAGGATAGTTAGACTCCGTATAGCCAAGGAGGCGCAACAGATTGCAGGCGCGATACCAAGTCTTATTCCCTTTGAACCCATGTTCGATATGCCACCACTCAAAAATATTTCAAACATGTGCTAAATAATTGGATCTGCCTCACAGTTAGGAAAACAATAGACCGTTTCTGTTATAAATTACAATTCATTAATGTGTTGCTGTTGTTTTTTTCCCACAGCCTTGTAACGAAGTATTAATCATTCACCTGCTCCTCCTTCCCATAAGTTCCACTGGTAAGAATTTGCTTAGTTGTTGCTAGGTCGGGCAAGCCTCTGGCAAGCTTTGTGATTTTCAAGGGCTTTTGGGAACAAAGCATACATAGAATCTGAATACATTACCGAACCTGTCTATTGATTCATGTATCATTGCATAACAAACAATCACTCTCAAAAGACGATGATTATTTTGTCCTTATGATGGTATTTATAGGATAGGCAGCTAGGCTTACTTTTAACCAAAGATAGTAGAGATAAAGATACGAAGGCGCGCGATAACAATGGACACAAAATGGCTACCCTACATGACGATACAAAAGAGAACTAAGTACAAACTCAGTACATCTAGGAGCATCATTCATTTCCAAAGGTAGTGATATCTTTATTATCTTAAAAAGATTTAAAAATTATAGTCGTAGCTTTTTTTCGATTAAGGGTATTATTTTGAAGAAGGGGATTTTAATGTAATAAGGATTATTTCGTGGAGGTAAAAATTTGGCAACAACATGATCTCACAATCAAAGACGCTTGATAAACAACAACATCTTCAAAGACAGCTGCGCGTCTCAGGCAAAGACATGACATGAAGCCGCTGCTGCTGTTGTTTATCAAGCGTCAAGGCAGCGCGTCTCAGGTGATGTGCGTATACGCTTGAAGACCGCGCGCTGTCCATTTGTTTTGTACAGGATTAGCGCGCACTTTCGTGTCTTATTAGTTAAAGTGAAAACTAAGTTCTGGTAAGGGCTTGAGAACCCGTCTGGCACCATTTCATATTTGCTTGCAATATATCGAAAGAGTCTACAATGAAACTTACCTGGCTGACGCGGTTTGCCGGAATGATGAGTCGTTTTGGAGTATTTTGAGAAAAATAATAAAAGTCGGTAAACCGACTTTTATTCCAGAAGGCTCCAGACTAACTCGGTCTCAGGGAAAACTCGACCCTATTTCAGACAATTTACACACAGTTCGTGATCGCCATGTTCATCAGTACTCTATAATACTACGGGCACCGGCCAAACGAGGCCTTACTGAGCAGACAGGAAAGTGCGTGCTAATCCTGTACAAAACAAATGGACAGCGCGCGGTCCTCAAGCCTACTAGCAAAGACGCTTTATAATACGCACATCACCTCAGTTGCTGAGACGCGCGGTCTTTGAAGTTTTTGTCGTTGTTTATCAATTGTCTTTGATTGTTTTTAGAGGTGCTTGAGAGGCGCACACTAATTTTGCATGCGCGCCAAAGAGGTTTTTGATGCGCGTGTTGTAACAACTCGGACAATTACTGCGAGTAGCCAGAACGCTACAATGTAGTTTATACAGGCCGCTCCCGTATGCATAGTACTGTACAATCCAGAGGGAAAACCAGTAGCAGTACAACTCATCCCGCCGTCAAGCAAAGCGAGGCCGAGTTATCCCCGAGTCCGAGTCTAGCCTGACCCCGTTCGGGTAAGTTCCGAGACTGAATGTTTTTGGTTAATATATCCCATTTTCGTCCTTACCCATCGAATATCTTGTTATTACAGCGTTATTCCGCACATTTCCTAGGCATACGTTCACATTTGCAGGCATACCAGAACTTTGTTTGGGCTTTAAGCGTCTTTGCTTTTAACCATACGTACGACTACTTGTAAAAGATGAGCGGCACACGCATAACGATACAGACACGGGGATGCTCAAAATTTGATGGAATGAAAATCAAAAATCACTTGACTGATGGGCATGTCCGGGCTCTGATCTGGAAAGGACTATGCTCAACATATATACCATGTCAGATTTATTTATCAGAATTAAGCGGAAAAGAGCTAGAATTTACTTTCCAGCTGTTCAAACACTAACTTTGTCTTTCGCAATATTCAGCTCTAATTTACACGTTTGCACATCGGCCTATTTCTGGACGGGATTGAGTATTGTCTAGATTATTTTTTCCCATTCTAGTATATTAAGTGAAATTCCCATACTTTAAATGAATAAGCAAGTAAAATAGACCCGATATTTTTATCAGAGGACAAAATGAATCTTCAGATAGGCGTTTTCGGAACATGTTCAAATTTTGTGCTTACCTTTTAAACAAAGGTTGTTTTTTTGTTTTTGTTTTTTAACCTGAAAGGTTGTCCGAGGTTTGTCCAACATAGCAGCCAGTAATAATAGCAAACATGCAAACTGGATTCCAGCAACTGAATTTCAGTTAAGAAGAGCAGGTTAATGGAATAACTCGTCTTTATATTTCCGGGAATTAAGCATCCATAAATTCAAATACATTATGAAAGCGGTCTATTTTGCTCCAAAAGATGGCGGCTTCAAACATCGAACATCACAGGCGCACAAGCATGACCTGTGGAATTCCTTTCGGCAGCCATACAAACCTGATAGCCGTCTGAATAATTATAAGGAACTGGAACTCCAGCTCCAGATTTTTTTTTCTCGTTAGCTGGGGGATTCTAAAGATCCCCCACTGTCTTCTGTAAAACTAACATTAAAAGAATAGCTTCATTGTTCTCACTGTTAGACGATATCCTTCGAGAGGATTTTGTTCAAACACGTAAAAACCTACGTTCCCATTCATACACAAATTTTCGGACGGGACAATCTCGATTTGTTGCCTGTGTTTAGTACAAGTAGTCCAACAAGGCGATTCTGATATCTTTACAAGAATGGACATTTCCCGACTACTTAACTCCAACACAAAACGAATGGTTTACAGACGCATTTATTGTAACCATCGTTCAACGCCATCGTTCCATCTGTTCATAAAAAGGTATGTTCCAACCAACAACGTGAATTTTGAACAACAGTATAAAATGGGAATTACCTGTATACAGTCATACCATAGCTCTATTTGAAGACCAAGCCAATATTATTATAGCTTTGAAAAGGTGCCCATTTATACACCTGGGTCGAATGAAACATGATTGGAAAACATGCAAACGAACAAACAAACAAACAAATCTTGTCCAAGATCCTGCCTGATCCATACTACCACAGTGCCCCTACTTTAAAAGAAAAGAGACAATCCAGATGATTTTCTCTGTAGAAGTGAAAACTTTCGCGGTGTTGAAATTTTCGCGCATTTCGCGCAACCAAAAACTAGCGCGAAAATAAAAGCACGCGATTTTGCTTGCCGTAATTAAGCTCCTGTACTTGATATTTTAATTCCGCGGAATTAAAAAATGCGAAACTCTTCTTACCCTTCCAAGCGCGAAAATATCGACTTTTGCGATATGCAGATTTCACATAATGTGGTATAGGCTTACATAAAACGATAGTGCCATACTATGTATAATTATGTGGAATTTATTGTGGTCCTTCAGCATCTGATAGGCCCTACTGAGTACACAGGGCCAACTCTGAAAACCCCAAGCAGAATATACTTACCAAGGATGAGGACATAAAAGCAAGATCTAATCTTCCAATAACGTAGCAATGTAATTCCATTACAATACCTGCTTCACAATTTCACCTGTTATTCATGCATGTTTTGTTGTTGTTGTTGTCGTGCTTTCCTTGAGTGCCAAATCATGCAATCCTATGTGAATCTGCTATGTCTCATTCATTACAGGCGTTTTCACATCAGCCCGATGTTTCGAAATAGCGCGCTATTTTCTGACTTGGGAAGTTAACCCGATCACGAAATAGCGCGCTATTTGATAATGTGAATACAAATTAGCGCGCTAATTGATCGAGAAAATTTCTCGAGTCCAACTCGGGGAAATTTCCGAAATAGCAGGATAATTAATGCGAACTAGCGCGCTATTTGATAATGTTCGGGCTGATGTGAATAGGAAATGATATAGCGCGCTAATTTGCGATCGCAAAAAAAAATTATCTCGAGCTTGGATTTTTATTGGGCTGATGTGAAAACGCCTATGTGACTTCTAATGAATATTAGGGAGCTTTAGATTTTAGACGCGCGGACGTTCAAAGGAAAAAAAATGTTCTGAGCGTGCGCAATAGCGCGCGTAAAGTCAATCTATTTTTAGCTTGCGTCGCCTGAGTTTTTCACTACGCGTACTGGGTTATTTTTCACGTCCGCACAGTTTGCGACGTAGAGAGTTTCTTCATGCACTGATCATAATGGGGGCTCGATTTTGTTTTTTATACGTTGCGTCCTAGCGTAATCTAAAGCTACTTTTCCACACGACGCAGGGAGAGGAGAACGTCCAGCGCAAGCGTCGGCTCAAACGTCCGCGCGTCAAAATCTAAAGCTCCCTATTGAAGCATTGAAACAACTGAAAAATTCTAAAATTCTGTATCCAGTACAAGTAACAACTGATTTTAAGATGTTCTAAAAAAAAAAATCATCCGGACGTCTCATTTAACATTTTGTACGGAATCAACATTTATCACAGTGCAGATTGAAAATATCGTCCAGTCGTGCATGTGTCGTTTACAACGTAAATCAATTATGAAATCAATAAAATGCATGCTCTTTAGAGATCGTCTCTTAAAGAAAAAAAAAACGGCCACACTACATACTGATTTCCAACCTTATTATAGAAAACGTATAAGCGGTGAGAAGGAGTCTTTTAGTGACCAACGAAAACACAACACTGTCAGACTGTAATGCAATGCCCCTTTAAGAGAATGTAGGCTAACTTAAGGGATGTATTTACACACCTATAAATTCCTTTTATAGTTAAATTGTCACGAACGGCAGTCTTTATGACAAATGGAAGAAAGCTTGCCCGTGCCCTGTCCGACAGGACAAGACTGTTAGGCTGCTTTCACATAGAAGTATACTATTCGGGTATTCGGGCTCGTTTTTCGAGGGCACGCGAATAGCTTGAATCGAACGATAGGATTTCCTCACACCGGTTCACATAAGAGGGCACTATTCGAAAGTACCGAATACCTGCGAAAAGTATAGCAAAGTGGGAATCGAACTTGTTCGATTTTCTTGCAGCGTATACCGTCTCTCGTTTATGAAATAATGACACTTTTGGTCTGGATTTGCCCGTTAGCAAATATAAGCATGTAGACCGACATTCTGATGCAGTTTAGAAATTGTTTATAAGATTTGCTGCGATGTAGGAGGAAGAAATCCTCACTGCATGGGATGGTGAGTTGACAGTGCGGGTGATGGTGTATTCGGTGCTCGAATAGCGAATAGCAAATAGCGAATACTTCTATGTGAAAGCAGCCTAATAGTCCAGGCGCAGCGACCCAGAAAAAATGACTTCGTTCAACCCACCCCGCAGAAAAGGTTTGACTGCATGGGGTGGTCGGTTGGACCCTCTGGAACACCCCTAGGTAGTATGTGATATCAAATTGTGGTATCAATGAAATTTTACAGGCCATTTTAGTTGCGACATGACCATATTCTTCGAAGAAGCGTCTGCGCACACTAAGACTACTACACGTACCACTGGCACTGCTACAGGCGCCAATGCCAGTGGTGCGTGTTATAGTCTTAGTGTACAAAGACTTTTTCCGCGACAAACATCGGTTTTTGCCTGCAAACTAACTTTTCACGATAAGCTGGGGTCGGTGTAGTGTAGTTTCCAGACGTTTTTATTTCGTCTTTATTTCTCCGAGTTGAAGCAAGCCAAGTGAGAGTGCATACCCAGCGATTGTGACGCCCGAACCGTTTTTGGTGGCAATCATTGAGCATGCACCCTCACTCGGCTTAGCGCAATACAGCGGGCTTCTGCACAATACACAAACTGTAACTCAGAGAAATAAAGGCGAAATAAAAACAGCTAGAAATTAAGACTAGGGTCGGTAACGCTTGTTGCGATTGGGGCACTGAAAATGACAAAATTATCACAGTTTTTGCATTTATTTCACGAAGGATTCATCGAAACGCCTTAAAACTATATATGTGCATATTGCTAGAGATGTCAGCAATACAATGGGATATATTGTGAGGTATAATATTGTGCATGGTTACCATGGTAACCGGATGCCTACAGGTGATTGGTAACTCCCAAAAATATCTGGAATTTAGACATGTTTGTTTCTTTTGCCTTTCGTGCACATCACTCATTGAATATGAGCTCTACACTTTAAAATTAGTCTGGATAAAAAGGGAAAAGACGCCCAAGATTTGTCCCTCATTCTCTCCTCAGCATTAATTTATTACTGCACGTTTTGAATAAAATTTACATATCATGATATGTCATTTCATTCTATATATATATGTATATATATATATATATATATATATGTATATATATTTTTTTTATACAATAGCTAACGAACACAAAAGTACGCTTAATTCTTTGATGGATAATCCAGCGCATGTGTATATTCCTTCTTTAGAAAGGAATTTATCGGTATTCTTGAATAAACTTCCTTTAAGAACATAAACAATCAATTGCTTTCCTCTGCTCTTTTCCAGGATTGTTTTGAATAACCATCGCTCTGTAAATACTCGAAAGAGCTACTATAGAATACTGGCTTTGCTTTCTGTATTCATCTTACTTTTAAGGGAAATTTGTGTCCATACATTATTAAAAACTATATACATTTGCCTATGCTTTGAAGTCAAATTTGTGTTGAAAGTACGACGGATGCAATGTATTTTTCATGCATTTTACTATTCGAAAATTATATTTTTCTTTCAATGGCCGTTTATTATGCCTTTGCTTACAAATTTTGGATAATACTGGTTGCCATGGCAACAGGGAAAACTTTTTTAATGAAAATCAATAAAAAAGTGTGTGTGTGGGTTTTTTTTATTGCATCTATAAGAAAAACAAAACAAAACAATGTTTGCAGCAGCAGGAGGCATTTTGGGGGTTACCAGTCACCTTTAGGCATCCGGTTACCATGGTAAACATGCACAATATTATAACTTATAATGAATCCCACTGTATGGATGACATCTCTAGCAACATGTACATATATAGTTTTATGCAGTTTTGATGAATTCTTCGTGGAATAACTGTGTGAGTTTGTCGTTTTCAGTGCCCCAAATAGCGACAAGCGTTTACCGACCCTAGTCTTAATTTCTAGCCGTTTTTTGTCTTTATTTCTCTGAGTTGCAGCTTGTGTATTATGCAGAAGCTCACTGTATACATTGCGCTAAGTGGAGTGAGAGCACACACCCAGTGATTGCGATTCGGTCGTCACAATCACCGGGTATGCGCTTTCACTCGGCTTGCTTGAACTCTTGAAATAAAGACGAAATAAAAACGGCTAGAAACTACACTACACCGAACCCAGCTTGGCGTGAAAAGTTAGTTTGCAGGAAAAACCCTTGTTTATCGAAGAAAAAGTATATAAGACTACTACACGCAGCACTGGCACTGGCGCCTGTAGCAGTGCTAGTGGTGCGTGTAATAGTCTTGGCGTGCGCAGACTCTTTTACGTTTGTTCCAACAAATCATGATGAAAAGTGGCCAGTAAAATTCTACTGACACCACAATTTGGAACCACATACTACCTGGGGATGTTCATAGAGGTCCCATCTACCACCTTGTCTGGTCAAACCTTTTCTGCGGGGTGGGTTGAACGAACTCCTTAATTAAGCCTCTTACAGGAATTAGCGCCTTGACTATAATTGGTAATGCATGACTGCCAGCTGGATATACCAGTTCACAGCTAAGGGGGTATCTCACCGGGCTTGACAGGCGCGGTGGAGCACCCCAATTTGCATCTCATTATCGCCCGTTCTATTTGAATTTCCAACGGGCATCCACGGCTGCCCGAAACTGTGTGCATGAAAAAGTCAAATCTTTACCTTCTCCTTGTGCCGCTATGCGTGCCGCTAGTAAACTCAAACTTCCCACACTATCTAAGTTTTTAAAAACCTTCCTTTTGATGAAAAAGTTATGAAATTTGCTGCACTAGAACTTGAGATATTAAAGCGTTTTGAAAACCACCTCTCGCAAAACATGCTTTCTGTTGTTGTTGTTTTTTTTTTTTTCCGACTGGACTATGGCCGGGCTCCAATGTGTCCGAAACTGGCAACATAAGTTCATCAGGCCTCAATCCATATATGGTGAAAGTTTTCGCTTTGTTCCACCTGTACTTTTTGAGAAATCAACTTGTTTCTACAGGGTTTGGAATAGAAAATTGTAGTCGGCGAAACAATTGAAAATGACGTCATTTCTTTCCCCGTAATATTGGGCATGCGTGGTACGTGAGATTCAGGATTTCGTGCTCATTGTTGGTTTGCATGTGACGCAGTCAATTTTGCTGAGTGTCGCACGGCGGTGATTGCTGAGCTGCTGCCGCGCACGCTGCATGCAGCAATGCGTCACGTGTGCTGTGACATGCAACGCTACAGTGACGCGATTATAAATTATATACATGGGACCGACCTGTACGCTTTGCGTTCGTGTCATTTTTGACATTACCTTCTGTTTTTTTCCGACACAACCATGGCCGGGAATATTACGGTGTGAAATTTAAAATGCAAGCAGATAACTAAATTTCGGTGTACTTTGTTCGAATGGCGCTTTGCTTCCGCAATCACACTTCGTGAATTTTAGGATGATTTTCGAGGCATATTTTTGGTAACTTTGCTCGCCAGGTTTTCGCTAAAATTTCACATTTTATCATTGTCAAATCCTTTAATATGTTATATGTGCATATTTGGACATGTTTTCAAATTCAAACTAACTCAATTTTAATCCGAAAATAGGTTTCCTTAAATTGTTATTAGCTTGAGAATTTGTTTACTTTTTCTCAACTAGCGAGTACATGTTGTTTACTTTATGCAAATGAGGCTCGGCTGCCGATGGATTTCTGCGAGATAATTGGGGTGCTCCACCGCGCCTGTTGAAACTAGTTTGCGACTACTTCGCGACTCCAGATTTTGCTACCTGCAGAGACGTACAGCTTTTAACCGTACTCTCCGCGACGTCTCCGAGACGTCTCCTGAAAATTACAGAGTCTCCGAGGAGTCGCAAGAAGTTTAAACATGTTCGATTTTTCGTGAAGTCTCCGCGACGTCTCCGAGACGTCTCCAACAATTGCGGAGACGTCGCGGAGACTAATTATATCCGCGACTGCTGAGACGTCTCCGCGATGTCTCAAGACACAAGAATTTCAGTTGATCTTGAAAGTTAAGCATGATTAAAAAGCGAAGAGGAAAGTTAGATTGATATCCCATTGTAATATTTTGGAACACAAAAAATTGCAGGTGCACGAAAATTGCAGGAACACGAATATTGCAGGAATAATAGAACGAGAGATACCACCCCATTTCTCTGTATAAAACCTCTTGGTTTTATACACTTTGTGCATGAATAGAGAATTGTCTTTTGTTTTTACTGACAGACGTGTTGATTTTAAGTTCACTGAGAGAAGCATCTGTGATGTAATGAGTATTCATGTTCATTATTTTATGGTGCTTAACAGCATGCACATCTGTCTGACAAGAAGCCTGGTACTGTATTTGGCAATATCTATGAGAAAAAAAAAGAACGTTTGATAGTTAATTCATTTAATTAAAAACAATGTAATGGACACTTTCCCAAGTGATTATAGATGGACCATGCTGGTCACCTGGGGTCATTTCATGAAGTGTTTTGTCTGATTGTTTGTTTTTTTTTCTGACAAACTGTTAGAAGCTACTGAAATCCTTCCATCTGATTAGCTAAGAGCAAATTTGTCCGACCAATATTTGTCCGACAAACCACTGACTTCATGAAATGCCCCCTGGTCTTCGCAAGCTAATTCTTTGTTTGAATATGAAGTCCATAATGTTCTTCGGGCAAGCTTAAATTTGCATTATATGTCGCTATCGACAGCGAATAAGTTCCTATATAACCAATATTAAAAAGATGAAAGGCCGTTTTGTACTACTGTGCAAGTGAACTAACTACGAATTGATGGCTGGTCTATTCGTTAATTAATAATTGAGCGTGGAAGAGCTGGTAGCTATTCACAGCACCTTTATGTTAGCGTTACATTATACACTGTCCGAGGCATCCAGCCACAGGAGTTTTTTGTGGAAGGTTTTATTACATACAAATGCATGTGATTTGTGTTGATTCATGATACCCTCAACATCACGTTTGCGGTGAAACGAATATCTAGACACAATCAATATATTTTCAAATAATTTTTCTTCTATTTTTCCTCAGATTACTTGGATACGCCCACGAAAAAAACAACAACAAAACAAACCACCAAACAACCTTCCAAACCAAGATTCTGGTTGTGACCTCATCTGTCAATAATTGCTGATATGTTTAAAGGAGACCTCCGGATGATTTTCAGACTTTCACATTTGAACAACTATATTTAAAAAAAAAAAAGTTATACTGAGTACAGAGTCTTAGAATTTATAGTGATTGGGATGAGGAATAAGAATGTGTTCAAAATTTATAATAAATTGCAATGAAAAAGGATGATGACATGGCAGCCTCACCGTAAGAATGCATGAGTTGGGGTTCAAGGAAGCAGAAGAAGAAGGCATGCATAGATTTTATACAGGTGAACTTGTTAAGCAAGCGGTATTGTAATGGAATTGCACTGCTACATTGTGAGACTCCAATGTCACCAACACTGTTCAGTGTAATTTGTTTAAGATGTTCAGAGTACTGGTTTCTCTACTCAAGGACCACAATAAATTCCACAAATCAACACATGGAGCTGTCGATTTATGTAGTACTGTATACATGATGTGAAATTATGAAAATCGTCTGGAATGCCCTTTAACAAAAGACATTGAAATGCACCTTCCTCTCGACTCACCATAACTTGCATGTCTCTGTGATATCAATGTGACTAACAAAAGACATGGCGAGGGAATATGCAAGTTATGCTAATATTTACGTCTTTTCGTGATACCAGGATTATAGAAGTTGTATACCTTTATCTATTTCTATGTAGAAAATTAAATCATTGCATCTGAACTTCCTGTTTTAAATCCGAGAACTGACTCCGAACAGCTGAGTGCGTCTGCACCGATCAGCAACGTTTTCCCGCCACCAAATCCTGAAGAAGCCCGGAAGTGAATCATTTTTTTTTTTGTTCGTTTGTTTTCTGTTTGTTTGTTTGTTTTTGTTTGTTTGTTTTGCTTGTTAGCCGATGAAACCCGGAAGTGAAACCAGAACTATAAAAGATGGTGATGCCGCTGAGACTTTAAGCAATATGATGCAATGAATTGATTTTCCACCTTAATATTGAACGTTACTTGGACGAATCAGAACTTACTTCACTTGATCATCATGTACCTTGCTATTTTAGCTTTCATAATATTTTCGTCATTATACTTTGTGTCCTATCTCCATTGCAAAACGTATTTACATTGATACTTTTTTTTTTCCTGGAACACGCGGTCACAAGCTTTGCTTTTGCGGTTCCTTCATATTTCACATGAGAATTTTCTTTTATGTACATTTGTTATTATGCTGACACACTTTCTCGTCATGTGCAACTTTATATCATATTTTGTATTTTGCTAATTGCTTGTCTATATTTTTGTTTTGTTAAGTACATGTATAGATGTGAAGTGAAATATGAAAATAAACAGCTGGAGCTGTTCACTATGTCTCGAGTTTTAGACCAGTGCAGTTTCAATAATTCAATTCACTGTTATAGAGTAATCCGCTCCAAATTCTCCTCTCAAATTCTCTTTCTTTTTCTCTCACGTATCCTTTACTCTGGAGCGTACTGAATGTAGGCGTACATAATAAATCATCTTGAATAATTAACTAATTTTCACGTATACATAGATGTTGAAGTTATATCTACTGTATGGACGTCTCAGTCAAGCTTTGAATAGCTCATGCCGATCCAATATGACTATCTCAAGTACACACCAGTATGTATGTGTATAATGTATATGAAATATGCGTTTTGTAAATGAATCAAACCAAACCAAGCAAAATCAAATCAAATCAAATCAAATCAAATCAACAAATCGATCAAACCAAACCAAACCGGACCAAACTAAACCAAATCAAACTGCTGTTGGTGCCATGTGAAAACTCGTGAAACTATTTAACTCCATAGCTTTCCTACATCTATACAATGCTCTAGACTTCGGTCAGGTTTCAGAGAAACCATTGACGCCACGTTGTTTGCTTGACTCTGCATTGTTTATAGCAATCAAACTGACATTCGCACTATTTGCCAGTGTCTTATTGCTAAACAAAGGGAGATTCCAGACCAGTTAAAGGTAATCTGAAAAGAAAGCGTAAAGTATGACAAGCGCAATAGTGAAATTTTGATCAAACACAGAATAAAAAGTAAGGAAGATATGGAATTTTTGAAATTCGCTACTTTTTGCGCTACAGTTTTTGAAAACTTTATGTGAATATGTAAATGAGTGAGGTGATGATGCCATACATCACAACTTTCCATTGGTCGCGTAAAAATAAAATGGCTGAAAACATATTTGTCTGGTATGAAGTGTGAGACACAATGTTAATGATACCTCTTTGAATAACTACAAAGAATGATCAGCGATAGGGCCTACATGTCATACATCACAACTTTCCATTGGTCGCCTAGAAATAAAATGGCTGAAAACATATTTGTCTGGTATAAAGTGTGAGACACAATGTTAATGATATACAAAGAATGATCAGCGATAGGGCCTACATGTCATACATCACAACTTTCCATTGGTCGCCTAAAAATAAAATGGCTGAAAACATGAAGTGTGAGACACAATGTTAATGATACCTCTTTGAATAACTACAAAGAATGATCAGCGATAGGGCCTACATGTCATACATCACAACTTTCCATTGATCGCCTAAAAATAAAATGGCTGAAAACATATTTGTCTGGTATGAAGTGTGAGACACAATGTTAATGATACCTCTTTGAATAACTACAAAGAATGATCAGCGATAGGGCCTACATGTCATACATCACAACTTTCCATTGGTCGCCTAAAAATAAAATGGCTGAAAACATATTTGTCTGGTATGAAGTGTGAGACACAATGTTAATTATACCTCTTTGAATAACTACAAAGAATGATCAGCGATAGGGCCTACATGTCATACATCACAACTTTCCATTGGTCGCGTAAAAATAAAATGGCTGAAAACATATTTGTCTGGTATGAAGTGTGAGACACAATGTTAATGATACCTCTTTGAATAACTACAAAGAATGATCAGCGATAGGGCCTGCATGTCATACATCACAACTTTCCATTGGTCGCCTAAAAATAAAATGGCTGAAAACATATTTGTCTGGTATGAAGTGTGAGACACAATGTTAATGATACCTCTTTGAATAACTACAAAGAATGATCAGCGATAGGGTCTACATGACTTGAGACTGCATATGGGGCATAATTGCGTTTGATTTAAAAAAAAAACGGAATAATTTCTTGATTCACGTACACACTGTATGAAAAATTGTGAAGAGATGCAACATCATAAATTCACTATAATTTGCATATTCACAATTTGACTGTTCAAGAAATGTTTCGTAAAAATTATTTCAAAACTTCGCAATTTCATAACTTTTTGTCAATTTTAATCAAACTTTCACCGTTGTGCTTTTAGTAGTTTCTTCTTTCCTTTTAGACTGACTTATATTTGTCCCGGTTTCCCTCTATAAAGACCAGGGAGCGCGAAAGGGATGCATGGCTGGTCCGACTCACTGGCTGCCCACTCTAAAGGGCTCACACGGGTAAATAATTCCCCATAGAGACGTGTGTTAAAATTCAAATTTCAAAAAATTCTGTAAAATAGCTGGGAGAAATGAGGTGTTTCATCTTCACTAACCTGGATAAGTGAGCTATACCCTGTCATCCATCAAATTTCCAAGGCAGGTTCTTCGGCTCAAACTATGTCCAAGGGTTCGCAAAACCAGACAACGATTTCTTTTCACTCAAAAAATCACCTATTTTCTGTAAATGCACCCAATGTATTATAGTCTCTTCAAATTCCATGAGAAAAGCTTTCATCTTCAAACTACAATGCAGTTTGTAGAGGAATTCACACTCAATATCTGCAGCTATTCAGTTTTATGCCAAACTGCATTAATGATTTGTAATTAATTTTTTTCTTCATTTATTTTGGTATCTTTGGTACGAATTTGTGAAGAGGTCTGGCACATTCCATTTTATTTACAGGTGTGAGCCCTATAAGGTATACATGTACATTCGAAAACGACGAATAACACGAAGTGAAGCTTTTAAGCAAGTGGTATTGCGATGGAACTATAATTTTATTGTCATATTACTGGAGTATGTGAGCTTCCTGTGCCTTCATCCTTGTTCTAAAAGTGTAATATGTTTTGGGTTCTTCAGAGAGTTGGTTTGTGTGCTCAAGGGGACCCGGTGCGTTCGAGCGCTCTCCTAAAGCGAACTGTACCGTACCGTACCCGCGCCAGAGGAGCGCTCGAACGCTCGTAAAGTGTACCGTACCGTACTGTACCGAGCCAAAAGTGGAACACTTCCCGATCTGCTCCAAAAGCGTATCAAAAGAGTACAAAAAGTTCGCTGTAAAGCATGCGCGTATCATGCGCATACGTCACAATGCAAAAACATAATTCTCTTTGTTCGGGACAGCTGTAAACTTAGTAGTTCAAGCGCCAGGTGGATGACATTCTTCCTAAAAAAAAATGCGTGACCTTTTCTAAAAATGACTCGTGAGGTACACTTTCTCGACAGAGCGCTCGAACGCTTCAAATCTGGCACAGTTCGGTACGGTACGCTTTGGTTCGCTTTAGAGCGCTCGAACGCCGCACCCCAGGACAACAATAAATTCCATAAATTTATAATGCAAAATTACATAAATCGTCTGGAATGCCCCCTTCGTGGGGATATAGGTAAGGCTACCTCTAAACGGAAATATAGATCTGTCTTGAGGATTTTTATAACATGTTTTTTTTCTTTTCTTTTATTACTTTGAAGGTTCTCCTTTATATAGGAGAGGAAGACGTAAGAATTCTATGCACCCAACCAGACTCAGCAGGATTATATCCCCGACAATAAACACAAACTGAATTTTATGTCTACACTATATAGCCCGCACCTTAGCTATTTTTATGTCACTCCGCTGCGCCGGCCGCTGAAGCCTTATCTCTTGCGTTTGGATGTTTTTCTCTCTTCTTTTCTTTGTTTTGTTTTGTTTGTTTGTTTGTTTGTTTGTTTGTTTTTTTTTTTTGGGGGGGGGGAGAAATTTACTCTCCTATACATCCCCCACCCCCCCCCCCCCAAAAAAAAAAAAAACACAAACAAACAAACAAACAAAAAACAGGACTATCAGCAGCGATTGAGGTGGCTGATTGTCAATCTCCACATTCAATGTCTGTCAATAACTTCCGTCTTAGCCCATGTTATTAGGGTATATGGACTTTTTTTTACTGGCTTTTGCAATCTATTGGAATGAATATTCAGTCATGTTGGACAAGCTCCCCCTTAGATGAATGATATAATATATTTTGATAATTATTAGTTTCATGCAATTCAATGTCTATGTTTTTTTTCTCATAAAGATGATATTTCATATATGTATAAGAGCCTATAATATTGACATTGATATTGAAATCAATAATTGCCTTTTTTTTTCAGAACGAGAGCACCAAAGTATGATGTATGTCATCGTCACGGAAACTGGTTCTTAAACAGCTGCACCAGGCCCGAGTGTTTATGCGCGCACCTAGTCCTGGTTCCACCCCAAGTAGGAATAAAAGACTGTGACGTCATCACTTCGGTAATTTGTGCTACGTCACACTGTACACGATGACGTCAGGTCTGAAAATTCTCACGTTATCTTTCCTCTTCATCCTCGTCCTTCTCCTACTGGGCTCAGACTACGCATCCGCACCATGGCGGGAAATTGTCAACAAGCTGACGGATAAGGAGAGACGCATATCTCAGGAACACTTCTCAATCACAGCAGCGGAATTAGCGAGAAGGCAACACAGACACGAACTGCACGAAGAGATCTCGAGAGCTACTTTGCGCGCGAAAAATGACGTGGACAGATGGAACCCACCGCGCATGCGCGAGGGGCACGAAGAAGACTCGCGGAAAATTCTACCTCCTGACACCAATAACGAAGTCGTTCGAAACTTTTCACGCATGCGCGCTGCAGGACAAAATCATATCGCAGAGGCTGTTGCGGAAGAGCGCGGTAATGACGACCAAGTCCGTTTTTTCCCGTATGTTCCATGCCATTTAGCCAGTAAAGAACTTCAAGGGGAGCTCCAATGCAAGCAGCGACTGCCGCGGCTGATTGTCATCGGTGCGAAAAAGGGCGGAACCGGCGCGCTGATGTTCTTTCTGGGCCACCATCCGGCAATCAAGCGCACGACCCCAGACGAACTGCACTACTGGGATCTCAATCCGGATCAGGGAATCGACTGGTATCGCGATAAGATGCCTGTCACGTCGCGCTACCAGCTTACTGTGGAGAAGTCCCCAGCCTACTTCGTCGGAGACGGTATCCCGGCCGCCGTGGCGCGAGATTTGTCCCCGTCCATCAAACTCCTGCTGATTCTACGCGACCCCGTGGTGCGCGCCGTGTCGGACTATCTTGAGACCGTCGACAACTTTCCGGACACTCTGCACGGGAACAGCACCACGGGTGGGAATTTCCCACACTACCCTTACCACAATTACACCTACATCATTGAGGATACCTTCGAGCGGTCAGTACTTGACAAGGAGGGCCGGGTGAACGCAGCTAACGCGCTCGTCATTACTGGCATGTACTCGGTCCATCTACAAGAATGGTACAAGGTCTTCTCCAAGCAGCAGATCCTCATCATTGATGGCGACGAATTCTCGCGGAATCCGCTGCCGCACCTCAAGGACATCGAGACCTTTCTTGACATCCCGTCGTTCTTCACGAGGGACTTGCTTTACTACGACGAGGAGAAAGGGTTCTACGGCCTAGTCACTTCGAAACAAAAGACGCTGGGCGCCAACAAGGGGCGCGCACATCCGGAAGTGAGCGCGGATGTGTTGCAGAAACTGCGTTCGTTCTACAGGTCTTACGACGAGAGACTTCAAAATCTAACGGGGAGAACTTTTTCATGGATGAGTCAAACTGATCAGTAAGGATTGTAGTTACCTTTTAGAGTTAGAGAGGTGTTAATGGACGAAGGAGAAACTAATCGATCGTTTGAAGCAACAGCATGCGCGACACCGCCGAGAAGTTATCTACGTGGTTGACAAAAAGCGCGTCAGTAATCATGGACTTACAGGCTCATAGCAGATAAGACCTCCATGCTGCTGCAGTTCGCAAAAACTAATAGCGGGATCAGCGGTGAAAAAAAAAAAATAAGCGAGTGACGTCATAGCTGCTCCCAATGGACTTTTTGGGAGGCTGGGGTATTGTTTTAATTTGTTTTTAATTGCACTGTTTTGAAATAACCGTGTCTTGTAAGTCTGTGGTAATGTAGATCGAAGTGACAACGCTTTCTAGTTTTCCCTGGTTAAATTTCCTTTTGCTGATTATTGCGGTGTGAAAAGGTTGAAATACATTTCAAATCAACATTATCATTATGCAGTAATACCAACCCTGCATTCTTTTAAGCCATGATTTGTTTTTGAATATGTACAATTAAAGGGATAAAATAGTTTGGGTTGACAGGGGGCTTCAAGTTTCCAGGTTTTTTTTTTTTTTGGGGGGGGGTGTATGAGGATGAGAAACAATGAAGGAGCATACAATATTCTCGGAGGAGTTCAGGATGGTTTTGCAATAGTTGGGATATCCAGAAAGGAAAAAGAAAAAGGTCCCAATGAAAGGTGCGATCCCCTTTTATCAGGACCTCTATGTGTCACTTCGTTCTTGGAAATCTCGCGGCCATTTCAAAACGGATTTTCATCAAATAGACTTTGAATTCCTCTCACAACGTCTTTTATATTTCTCAAGTGGTTTCTAATCATCTCGGAAAAAGTTAAAATCTGAATCCTCAATATCAACCAAACTATACCGTCCCTTTAATATCGTCCTTCGGAGGGGACTTTAAAGACCTGGTAGCGTAGATTCTTCGGCAGTGCTCGTACTTACACAGAGATAAGTGATAAGGCTATACACCATTTCGGTACGGGGATTCTCGAATACAGTGGAATCCCGTTATAACGAGATCGTCGGATCCGGGTGATTTTTCTCGATACATCCTGGGCCCGTTGCATAAAACTCCATTCGGATTTTTTTCCGGTTGAAATCACAAAATTCCGGTTGGAAGCTCCCAACCAGAATTTTTATGCAACGGATTTTACATTCTTAGGTTAGCAACCTTAAAAAATTCAGGTTGGGCAAATCCCAACCTGAATTTTTTTAACCCTAAAAAGACTGGGGGGGGGGGCCTAAAAGGCCCCCCCCCCTCGACATTTCGTGCGATTACTCTGCAACACGCAATGCTCTCGCCGCGATGCTCTATGACTTTTTTCTTTCAAGTTTCCCGCACATTTTGACACCAAATTTGTGACGCCCGGGTGTACGGTTCTGAAGTTACATAACTTTTTGCACATGCACGCGAGGCCGAAAATGGCTCAAAAATGTGATTTTGTGTACAAAGTCAATGCAAATTGAGTGTTTTCACATGATTCATATAAATATGCTTATTTTTACTCTCAATGGCTAAAATTAATTTGTTTTAGGAGTTTTATGCTTCAAAAAGTGTCTGCCACAAATTTTGTTGAAAAAAACAAAAAACAAAATGTCGAAAAAACAAAGAAATACATAAGAAATTCATAAAACAATAAAATAGATAAGAAATTAATTTTGATACCAAATTTTTTTTCAAGTACATTTGCTAAGAATGCCACAAAAAATAATTAGACCAAAAATGAGCACTTTTGGAGCTTTATTTACTGATTTAGATCAAAGAGTCTGATTTCAAGCTTAAATTAGCATAATTAATCAAAATAAAATAAAAGAAGACTATTTTGGAAATTTTAAATATACGAACTTGTAGAATACATTGCACACTACCATTGTGCAAATTTCCGTGGCGATCGCGCGATCCACGGCCGAGATCTTAAAGGGGGGGGGGCCTTTAGGCCCCCCCCCCCCCAGTCTTTCGAGCTACCAAAATAGCCTAGTCTTTTTAGGGTTAAGGCTGCTAAAAAAGTTTTATGCAACGGGACCCCGAACTCTCGTTATATCCGAACACGTAGGAAGAGTACACTCACTCTTGTTAATATCAGGTTACTATGCATGCATTTTATAAGTATGTATTATAATAATAACCAAGCCCGGCCAGCCGTCCCACATCATGGTACCCAAATGCTCCTGGGTCTTTAAACGGTTGGAGCCATGGTTGCTTGCTAACAAACTACTCCTTGCTTCTACACGACATAAAAGAAGTTTATTAGATTTAATTTGATTTAAGGCATTTCACATGATTATTTCTGTTCATACGTACTTGTATTCTCGTGTATACACATGGCATATTCAGACAGCTTTGTGGTCTATCGTTGATTGAACTATTACGTATCACGTGTATTATAATACATGTAGAGCCTATGTTATATTAATTTGATTTTAATATGTTATATTGAAGAAGCGGTTTTTGAACTTCATTCAATGTTGTGAAACTTGACATAACCCAACGCTCGGTTACATGTAGGCCCCTAAAGCCCGCCGCACACCACACGACCTGACTAGGTCGTACACCTTCCGACTGGCGGTTTGACGTCATCAAAAAATGAGGTGTCATGCAAGTCGTGGGACAATGTCGCAAGGTTTTAACGTGTTGAATCTTTTCAAATAGTCGTTTGTTTATAGGTAGCTATAAACGCATGACCACTAACTGCTAGTTGCGCGTACACTGTGTGGTAAAGCGTGTGGGAGGCATGTTGCAGGTCCTAAGGTCAGGGCCCTGTTTTATGAAGAGCTATAATTGATTATGTAGCTGATTTCTATCATAAGTCTACGGCAGCCTGTGTGGTAAGGGAATTTACAATCGATTTTATCTTTTGATAAAACGGGGGCCCAGGATAGTGTCCATTGCTAGGTCACATGACCTTGGCCCCATTTCATACAAGAAGTTGCTATGATGGCAACTCTTGCTGGAATGGTAATTGTCATGGTAACAAAAGAATCCAGCTTCCTGATTGGTTGTTGCTTTGGGAAATGCCATTCCAGCAAGAGTAGCTATCGTAAGTTCTTTTATGAAATGGGACCCTGGTCTCATGGTCAAAGGTAGTATGACCTCTGGTCAGGTGTGTGCTGCGGGCTTTAGGCAATGAATTTTCAACTCGTTCTATACTCTCGCTTTTCAGGGTTTCTGCAATACTTCCACACTGCAGAAAAAAAAAATGATAAATTTCATTTAAGACTGTCTGCTTACAATTCAATTTATGAATATGTATTGTATGTCTTCAATTTATGAATGTATATCTTCAATTTTTAATGTACGCCTTATCTGCATTCATCCATATGCATTTAAGTGTAGATATGACTACTGTACAATGTGAGTTGCAATGTTTATTAGAGGGAGTTTTGATTGAAACTATGTATCACAATAACCTCCTAAACACTTTGAACCAAGCGGCATGTTTCACTATTTTTCTCATTTTGTCTGTAGGCACCATTTTTTGGTGCATTTATTTCTTGTTAGAAAAGGAGAAAAGAACAAGTATCCTCCAAATGTACAATACAATATACATGTCACTAACACATGGTGAACCATAAACTCAATCTTCGTTAATACAGTGCACTCCCATTATAACAAACACGGTTATAACGAAATTCTGGTTACAACGAAGTAAAGATTCAGGCCGCAACATTATTCACTCTATGTACAATTATTTTTACTGTTTATTTGTTTGGTTTTAACGAAATTTTGATATAACGCAAGAAAACTGTCGGTCCCAAGGACTTCGTTATAACGGGAGTCCACTGTACAGTGTGATTTCATGTCTGCATTGACACCCCATTCCACAAACATGGCGTCTTAACACATTCACTGAATTGTCATCACTCTTCCCCCTAGACAAAAGAAACTGACTGGACTACTATTGTACAAGTCTGTCAGCACTTGCAGCAAATCTTAATAGGATGACTCCCTCTCTTAACCCTATTTTAACTGGGGGGGGGTCAAATTGACCCCCCCCCCAACATTTCGCGCCACAATTCCGCAACGCGCAAAGATTTTGCCGCGTCGTTTCATTACTTTTTTCATAGAAGTCTCTTGCATATTTTGAGACCAAATTTCCGACGTCCGGGTACACCGTTCTGAAGTTACACAATATTTTGCATACGCATGTCAACCCGAAAACGGCTCAAATTCATGATATCGTGTGCAAATCCAATGCAAATTGTTTTTTGGTTTAATTGATATAAATTAGATTATTTCAACTTTTAGCCATTGAAATTAATCAATTCTAATGTAGATAAGCTTGAAAAAGTGCCTGTAACAAACTTTGGCAAAAAAACAATAGAAAACAAAAGGTCGAAAAAAACAATAAAATAAATACGAAATTAACAAAACAATGAAAAACAAAAGAAATTAATTTTGATTGTGCTATTTTTTTTACAACAAAGTTGTTTGATGTGTCGTGAGGAACTCTGACACAAAAATTTAGCAATCCTTCAGTCTTTTTAATGAAGTTATAGGTGAAAATATTTCATGCATAAATTTGCATAATTAATTTATTAAAAATAGAAAGCCAATATTTTTCTATTGTATGACCATGTAATCTTGTAGTTGACATCCGGCTCTATCTTCAGGCAAAATTTTGCTGCGATCGCACGATCGGAGGCCGAGATCTGAAGGTGGGGTCAAATTGACCCCCCCCCCCCCCCCAGTAAAAAACTTGGTCTCAAATAGCCCAGTTAAAATAGGGTTAATAGGGAGCTTTAGATTTGCGACACAAGCGTTTGTGACGACTGCATTAGCTACTCTCCTCTTCCCCTGCATCAGGATGCAACTTATAAAAAATAAACTGGGGCCCCCATATGATCAGCGCATAGCAGCTCTCTGCATCGTAACTTGAGTGGACATAAAAATAGCTCAGAACGCGTAGTGAAAACTCAGATTATGTGCGCTATAAATATATCGCTTTTGAAAAGCGATTTTGCGCATGCACAGAACAGGGTTTTTTTCCCCTCTGAATGTCCCAGTCGCAAAAATCTAAAGCTCCCTCCTAACCTGGCCTCGGGCAAGCAAATACCTAAATACACTTTATACCCATTCAAATTGTCACATACCGGTAGTTGGATGGTGATAAAGAAATAAAAAGAGTATTCCCTCTTATTTTCATCTGAAGATCCAGTCAACCTCACAAAAGTCACGTAAGTTAACAAGTCATGTAAGTCTACGTAAATTAAAAAGTCCAAAACTTTCCTTGAGTTTACTCGAGTTTTTGACTTCTGCGCAAGCTGACATATCATAATAAGTTAACAGATTTTAGACAAGTACCCAAATACGTGTATTATGATAATAACTATGGGTATACTAAGAACATGATTAAAATGTCATTGCTTTACTGCTTTGTGTTTGAATTTGTTATTCTATTTCTTTTTCTTGGCCTGCTTGAAAGGTTACTGCACTTTTCTAACACTTATAACAAGACATTATTTCATGTGATTTTTTGTTATTCTGAAGATTTGTTAACCTGAAATAAAAGTTCGCTATCCTGAACACAATTATTCCATTAACCAAGATTATCACTCATCAAAAAATGAAAACAGGGTTCATTAAAATGAAAATTTTTAGCATTATTCCCATGATTCATTATTCCACAGGTTCATTGAAAATGAAATTTGATTTGTTATTACGAAGGGAAATTAATCAAAAATAAAGGTTTGTTTTTAATAGGATAACCCAATAATGTAAGAACGGTTCACTATTCATAAGGAAAGGGCCTTCATTAATCCAAAAGTAGAAATAAGGATCTTTGAGCAGAAATGAAAAAATGAAAAGGTGCATACTAATGAACATTTAGAATTACAAGCCATTTCAAAAGCGATTTTTGTCAAACAAACTTTGAATTCCCCATAAAATTCAATGCTCTTTCATATTTCATAAGTGGTTTCTCATTATCTTGCCAAAAAAAAAAATCATCCTGATGTGCCATCACCAAACAGAACTGGACTTCCCCTTTAATATGTTTTTAGATTATTGAACCTTACGAATAACAAACTTCTTCTTTTTTCCGTTTTGGATTAACAAACCTTTGGAATAATAAACATTTCCCAAATTCATGAAATTCTTCCGTCGGAAGAAGAATTATTTACGTCGATGTAGAGCAATTTGTCAATCAGTTGCAATAAACATTTCATTTTTCAGAATTACAAAATATCAGAATAACAAATCCTGAAAATAACAAACTGTAACAATTGCTAGTATTTTATGGCAATTCCAATTTGCAGGAAGTGATTTGGAAATTATAGCAAAAAGAATTGTTTGCATGCATTTTAATTTCGCAAACTTCGCGAATCAAGATTTGCGATATTTCAATGCACACAAAAGTTCTTGTCTACACCAAATGCATTAAAAGTTAAAGGTAACTTGCGAAAATTTCATGCGGAGTGGCAGAAAAGGCCGTCAGCTCCGAATCACGAAAAATTTCATGCCACGAAAATATCATGTTTTACAGTAGCCCCCTGAGGATTTTTAACTCAAGAACTGCAATGAAGGAGTTAGGCCATAAATACCATTATAAAACATTGCATATCATGACTTACAGTTAATGAAGGCACTACTCAGCAATGTATCTATGCTGTGCCATTACTGGTCTCGCATAAAACATTCTCATTGTCTTGGACAAACTGATGATTAAATCATTTCTAGCTTTTCAAAATTTATCCAATGGACCTCACTGTTCCCATAGATATGGCAAATATGAAAAAAGGGAGAAATATGTATCTTGATGCAAGGTTAAAGATATATCTACCAGATATAATCACATTTGAAGTGGCATGTTCCTATGTTTTTGAGTACAGAACACATGATTTGCTTTTTTTGTGTGTTTTTCTTAAGCCTCTGATACAAGTACAAGACATTCCATTCAAAGTGCTGTATTCTATCTCATTTGTTTTAACCTTGACCAAATCATGCCTGGTATGTTTAATGAAAACTTTCAAAAGTCTTCTGAAATGCAATAAAACGCGACAGCTGTCCAGAAATTATCGCTCTGAAATTCTAACAAAGATTGTAGACTGTTTGAACAGAAACTTAAAGCATCAATAAATTATGATTCTAATTCTTTGTTACTACACACAATGTAGAACACACACCAATCAGCAGCAGCCATTATTTGTAGATTAATACTTTAATGATGGGACGCAATCAATCTCACATACAGTGTACAGCTGCATCTGTGTATGCATGTATGTGTGCGTGTGTATGTGTGACTGTATTGGGTTTTGACAAGTTACAACACTGAATTATGTGTACTGGGCATACTGTCACAGTGGAAAATGTTGAGACGATCATTCCTTTTTATGAGCTAGACTAATTTCAGTGAAATTCAAATGCTTGTAACTTTGAAGATGAAAGGGTATATGTGTATGTCTCATAAAGTACTTGCATACGGTTCTCATTTTTCAAGCTGATATAGCTGAGGTCTACTGAGAACGTTCACTCGGCTTTCAGCTCCAAACTCTGCTCTGTACACGTTTCTTTGTAGAATGAAGAATGGAACTCGTTGACTATTCACATGTGTCCAAGAGCCTACTCACTCTTTGCACAAAACTGCCTCGGACAGGGACCTCTCGCAGTAAATGTCCACAGGAAAAACATTTTTTTGCTCCTTCACTGTAATGGCTACAACTTGCTGGACAGACGAAAAAGCAGACTTCGACTATGAGGTCGTTTACACTGGAAGTATGGCGCCCTCTATGAGACTGTGCTGCGATATTTCCTCACAGCTATGTCCGTCATCTCCTTGGAGACCGAGTCCACTTGTCGCAGGTATTCGCTGAGCCGTGAGTGCAGAATGGTGTGGAGCTATGGTTGTGGCAAAAAAAAAAAAAAAAAGGGAAAACGGAAAAAAAGACTCGTGTAGCAAATGCAGATCATATAAACGAGATCATTCTAATACTGTAAAACGAGGAATGTTCGCGTGCATTTTAATTTCTCGAGCGCCAAGATTCGCGAAATTGAAATGAACGCGAAAGTTCTTGTCTACACTATATGCATTGAATGCCAGTGGCACTTCGTGAAAATTTCATGCCTCAAAAAAGGCCTTCGGCTCCAATTCGCGAAAAATTCATGCCGCGAATATAGTTGAAGATAGTCATGTTTACAGAGCTCAACAAGAGCAATAGCCCAGTGGTCTTGGGCCTTTAGAAACGGATGTCTGGCTACCAAATTTCAAAAAAGGCCAATATTTTGTGGCCCAATTTACCACTTACGACTCAAAATAGATCATTACATCTCTGTTTATTTGGGTCACCAAAATGTGATATTTAAAGACTTTACAGGCCTGAGCACACCACCAGATAAAAAGAAGTTAGTGTTGAGCCTCTGCTGTAGCCACGCACACTCCACATCTCAGTGCAATTCAATACCAGCAAACAATCATCACACAACATCACTGGTTCACCAAGTACGTATCCATGGCAACCTGGGCCAGAATCTCATCCAACACTCTGCTTCAATCCTCTATATTTCCCAATCCCTCTTGACATAATCACCAAATCCCACAGTCAGCAAACCTTTTTAGTTTGACATCCTGAATCTTTTGGATCAAATTCTTGATTGTACTTTTAAGGGATTGTATAGTTTTGGTTGAGACCTAACTCTAGGTTTCTAACATTTATTGGTGAGATGATGAGAAACCTCTTGTATAATATGAAAGAACATGTTATGTAATTCCAAGAGGAATTCAATGTTTATTTGATGAACTTTGGCTTTGAAATGGCTGAGATATCCAAAACAGAGCAATCCTAATAAAAGTGGTACCCACTTTTTATTACAAGTGCTTTGTTTTACATCGTTTTTGGATATCTCGGCCATTCCAAAACCGGTTTTCATCAAATTAACTTCGAACTACTCTAGAATGGTATGCTCTGTACTATTTCATAAGTGGTTTCTTGGTATCTCGCGAAAAGTTAAATGCCCAATCCTCATCTCCACCAATAGTAAACTATCCCTTTAAGAACCACGAGTTCAGACTTTGATTGAATTCTGTCTTGCCTCATATTCCACCTACTCAAAGGCTTTTATTTTTTGCCTTTTATCACTTTGCATCAATTTCTTTCACACACAAAAACACAGCAAGCACAGCCTACATTGATTTGAAAGACAGAATTGAGGCAGGATAGCAACAAGGGTACTGGGACAAAGAAAATAAATATCAGAAAAGTAGAACGACATGAGAGAGAGAGAGAAATATAGAAAGAGATGCAGAGATGGACAGATACAAGAAACATATAGCAAACTAGTGTATACACCGAATATTTTGTGAGGTTTTTATTTTCGCAAATTTTGCAAGGCGGGTGCTATTTACAAACTTAAAAACATGCGCAAATATTAACTCAGATCCCAACATGAATGTGACATGCACACATTCATTTCCCTATTCAATGCTAGACTCCACTATCCTGAATTTAACTACTAGCGAAATTGTCAGAAAGTCCTGACTCCCAAAAAGATTAGACTCGCTTAATACAAGGTATATACAGTGGAGACTCCTGTTATAACGAAGTCCTCGAGACCGGCAGTTTTCTTTTGTTATATCAAAATTTTGTTATAACCGAACAAATAAACAATAAAAATACATAGAGCAGATAATGATACAGCCTGAAATTTTACTTCGTTGTAACCAGAATTTCGTTATAACCAAGTTCATTATAACGGGAGTGCACGGTACAGTATTAGAACAGGGTTCCCAGTATTTCAAGAAAACAAAATTCCCTGATTTTTCCCTGATTTTTCCCTGCTGAGGTATCAAATTTCCATGATAACTATTTCAACTCATTTCCACTTTCACATCCAATTTTCATCCAGTTTCATCCATGGACGCTGATTTGATATGCAACATGATTTATTATAACAGAGTCTTACTGCCTATTTTCGATTTTGGGGCCAATCAAAATTCCCTGACTTTTCCCTGATTTGAGGCATTTTTATGAACTTCCTGACTGCAAAAAAAAAAGTAAAATATTTTTCCCTGATTTCCCTCATGGGGCTGGGAACCCTGTAGAAAGGTACAGGCACAGAGACACAGTTTTGTCAAGAGAGGAATGTGGAATACAGCGAGAGGAAAAAGACAGAGAGAGGAAACAAAGAGACTTACTTTGATGAGTTCTGGTTTGTTTTTGGTCTCTTTGAGCGCTGTCAACAAGTGGTCCATCTGTTGGTACGGCATCCACACACTGGGTGCAGTAGACCTGAGCGGGTCCTGGAACAACAAAGTAGGGGCAAAGAAAAACCATGTAGCTCGATTGTAGGTGGGGAGATTAAGTTGCAACGCCATACTGTTCAGCTCGACTTAATTAATTAGCAGAATTGGCGGAAGAGAATGGCCAGAGATGCATCACGATCTGAGGCAAAACATGAAAGTTTTGGAATTTCAAAGTTCTACACGCTTCACAGGTAGGTGAAACAGGTCACAATAACAAATCACTTGATATGTGAAAAGTTTTGGAATTTCAAAGTTCTACACGCTTCACAGGTAGGTGAAACAGGTCACAATAACAAATCACTTGATATGTGAATATCAGTGATTCACAAATTTCCCATGAGTTGAAGAATGAGAATGTCACATGTTTTTTGTGGAATATTAAGCAAGTACATCCCCCTTGATGGCTAAAAAAACATTATCAATAGGTCATTGCAACACATCTAAAATTTGACGCAAAAGAAAACTCAGTATTGTGCATTTTTACAATTTCTTTGCTATATCATTACTACCTCCTCCAATTTGTCGTACTAAATGTCACTGTTTTGTGAAAAACAAAAGTGAAACAAAGCTTGCTCAAATGATTTATATATATATATAATTATATTCTGAATTATATGAAGCCTCTACCATCCTGTTGCTCTGAATTTACTATACTTTATCAAAGCCAACTCTCACACAGTGTACTGTACGAGCTGAAATTTTCACGTACAGATATTTTCGCGAATTGGTCCTTCGAGGACATTTTCGCGCGTTGTTAATTTCGCGGTTGCGAGGGTCTAACTGAACTTACTTATTTGCGCGTTGTTATTTTCGCGTGTTGTTATTTTCGCGATTCAAAGGCGATTCGCGAAATTCGCGAAAATAAAACCACCGCGAAAATTTCAGCTCGTACAGTATGAAATTGCCTCGCTTACGAAGAAGGTATTGACTCGATCCCTTGGATCAACAGGGCATAGAAAATCTCCAGACTGTCACATGCTATGCCTTGGTTGACATACAACATATTCATTCGCTATACTGCATACACAACATTTACCTCCTTTGCTCAGGTGCATATGAAGCCCTTATGTGCAAACATACAATGTACAAATTATGTTACATAGTTTTGAGAGGAATATCAAAATATTGTACAAGCTGTTATTTTCACATAACAGATATTTTCGCAAATGAGGGAGAGGATCACGGATGAACTGACACCCAAGGCTATCTATAAGTGCATTATCACCTCGGCGCTTGGCAACATTTTTTAGTGTACTAAATCCACAGTCCAACAGTGATTCACGAAATTCACAGAAAGTGAAACAAACGTGAGAATATCAGCTTGTTAATATACAGTGTATTGTACTGCATGAAGAAGGCATTTTTTTTTGGGGGGGGGGGGGCTATTCCCACATCTCCACAAGCCTGGACGTCAAAACAAATTTCCCACTCTCTCTATTTTAATTTTTTCTCTTTTTTTGTTTTGTTTTAGCTGCTGTGGTTCCAGACATCGCCCACAACCGGGTCGTACCTTGAGACCAAAGTACTCCACCCCTTTCCCCATGAGAGCGTCAATGAACTCTATGGCCAGGTTCCCCGCCTCTTCAAGAAGGTCGAAGGAGATGTAGAGCAGGAGGAGGTTTCCGGGATCAAGTTTCTGATCAGAAGAAAAATTAAAAACAGAGAGGGCGTAACGACAGTAAGAATGTGTGACAAACACAAGAGAATGGAATCTGATAAGAATACCTATGTGTCTAACACAACATACGCAAGTAATTGTGATGATGTGCTTATTAAGTTTTAATGTGGCTGACATCAAAGGTAGCACTAAATTAAGATATTTTTGTTTCCATTTCAACGCACAGCTTGATAGTTAATATTTCAGACAAATTGCATTCTACATCCAAAAGCCATTATTTCCCTCATCTTAATTAAGAAATGACAGACTACATAATGTTATGACTAAAACATTTAGTTGACAGTTATTAATCAATGATTCTCGCATCAAGATGTTTTCCTAATGGAGTATGTATGCTCATGATTTTTATCATGGCCATTACTCTAAAAACTGAATAATAAGTGTTCTAATTGCTCTAATCAGAGTTCATTTTCATCAATCCAACTGTACTATTCTTACGGTAGGACATCTGGATATTTAGTGTTGGCTGGAGTGAAAACAACCCCATCAGTGCACAATCCCTATTTTTTTTTTTCTCCATAATTTGCTTTGAAATTCAATTAAACTCTCAGATATGGTCCATCTTAACATTTCTAATAGCCACATAAAATGTTTTTGATTACATAGAAGAACGGTAGATTGAGGATTTTGACTTCCGACGCCATGTCATCTGTATCATCACGTACATTCGTACGCTGTGTGCTATGCATGCACAGCAATTCACACTCCACCTCTGTACACGTAGGACACAGGCGAGCTCTTTGTTTTCAGTCCCGGGGCATATCATGAAGCATTTTGTCCGACAAAGTTGTCGGACAAATTTGCTCTCAGCCAATCAGATGCAAGTATTTCAGTAGCTTGTAACAGTTTGTCAGAAAAATATCCTACAAAAACGCTTCATTAAAAATGCCCCCCCAGCTATACCGTAAGTGACGTATACCCGACCATGAGAATGTTTGAGAAGCGACAGCACATTTTCAACAAACAGATTAGCCTGATCATCAGAAAACAAAAGACATAGTAAACCCGTTCCATACTGAATTCTCAAATGCCCATAGACTTAATACACAGGCCACCAGGTTCCTTTACAGAACGGGTGAAAATGTCTTTGTCTCAGCCAACAGACCTTGTAGGAGTTGACCAGCCACTGGGGCAGCTGGAATCCAAGGGAAAGGACCTTTTTGATGACCGTCTGGTAGTGGACGTGGTTGCCCACGGTGTCGTGACGTTCCAGGTACAGCTGCAGCAGGTGCCATACAAGTTCTGCGGCTCTGCAAATAGAGAAATTTGAAAAATCATAATCACCAAATAACCAGTATGACACAGTAAGTGTATTATGAAGAGGAACAGTGTTATATATGGAGAAATCCAATTAAAGGAATGGTCTAGTATTGGTTGAGATGAGGATTGAGTTTTTAACGTTTTGCGAAATACTAAGAAACCACTTGTGAAATGTTAGAAAACATACAATTCTTAGAGGATTTCTAAGTCTACTTTATGAAAATCCGTCTTGAAATGGCTGAGGCATCCAAAAACAAAGTAAAACAAAGGGATGCTAAGAAAGGGTAGGTCCCACCTTTTATTAGGATTGCTCTGTTTTGGATATCTCAGCCATTTCAAAACCAAGTTTCATCAAATAAACTTTGAATTCCTCTTAGAATCACACGCTCCGTTATATTCCATAAGATGTTTCTCATTATCTCACGAAAAAAAAAAAAAAGGTTTGAAACCTGAAACCCCATCTCAACCAAAAGTATACTATCCCTTTAAAGTGTTTCCAATCCAGAAAACATCAAAGACTTGATTAGAGTGGTAATCACATGCTAACCATTTTGACACACACTGGTTTTACCCTGGCACACTATGGTCCAAACCCCAGCATCTTTACTTTCACCACACTGACCAACATCACTTACGTGGGCTCCCGTCCCAGATTCAGTGACCCGACGTCGTTTGCGGCGAGCCACCTCCACGTCTCGCTGGTGGCGCCGTTGCGCGACAGCTTCACACACCGGTGGGACAGCCCCTCGAAGACCGGGGTCAGCGGGAGTCGGAACGTCTTGCACACGTCCACTGCCGTGTCGTAGAGCCCACTCTGCACGAGGAAACTGACCGTCTCCTCCGGTGACATCATGGCACCTGGTAACACGCGCAGAAACAGCAAAGTCAAATAACCACACACAGATGCAAATGAACATCAATGGGACTGTATCACGAGGAGATCACAATATACTGTAAAGATTACACAAATGCCAACATTTTAGACAGCCCTGCAGAATTCTGAGGATTAATAAAAAAGGCATATCTTTGGTGGAAAAAAATAGTATGCTTTACCTATCCTGCATCAGATGAGCATAGTAATACAATTTGGTTAGAACATTGAATCATTTTTTCCCTTGAAACCAGCAGCATTTTTGGCAAAAAAACAAACAAACAGTACAAACACCCCACATAACGTCATGGCTGAAATCTCTTGAGTTTGGCCCGACTCAGAATATAAATATCGGAGATGAGAAGTGCTCACTAAACAGTCACTTGCAAGTGGCCCATTTCAGACAAGCTCTGTATAACCAACAGCATCCTGGGGTTCATTTATTGCTGTAAAAGTTCACAAAGTCACATTTTTTTTTTTCTTCTTTTTTTTTAAATGTGAACAGTACTCATGATATATTTTAAAGATATATATCATCACTGTCTTTTTGTTGATTTCCTTCCCCAAAACTACACTAGCAACGTTCTACATAGACTTCTCATCAGGTTTCAAATTCTCTCTCCAGTCATCAAGACTCGTGGCAAATGGAAATGGATTCGACAAATCAGATGTCGTCGTACCGGTCACGTGTGCCATGTCTGGCTGGTGATTGGCCAGCTTGAGCCTCGCTGCCGTCAGCTGGTATTCCCTCTCCAGGTCGCTCAGCTCGAGCACGTCGACTTTCCGCCTCGGGGCTGAAACAGAGAGACAAAGAGGGCGACCACACAAAAATGTGTGATGAACCAAATGCATATATATCAGCGTAAAGTATTGCACACTTATGAATTCAATTGTGTGACACTGCTAGGAAAAACATGCATCGTAATAGAATTAATAAAACATGCACACTAAAAACAAACAAACAAACATCTTTTTCTTCGCATGGCACATTCTGATTGATACACTTGCTGACTATTACTGGTGACCTTGGGCGAACCGTGAGGGGTCGGCACCATTCCCCCTTTTTCTGGAGTTGGGCCTGGCATGTCAAAGGGACCACTTCACCAGATTAGCACCTTGCTCTTTGTCATGAATTGATGGAGTCAGTTGAATCTTTTATGCACACAAACTTTATTTCATTTCATTTCACTTAGTTCTATTGTTTCTGCATGGTACAAGTAATCAACTAAAATGACTTTCGAAAGTATACATATGGTTTATCATTATTTGTGGTTGAATTTGCAAATGAAAGTTAAGGAAATCATTGTGACAGAGAACAAAGATATAATAAAATGAAAAAAAAAAAAATCAAAGTACCATATAGGGGGATCCCCAGTAAGCCGAGCTTAATATTGGGGCCTCATTAGATTCACTAACAAATGAATGAACAGTTTTAACAAACTATCAAAGTACTTAAAGATAATAAAAAGTTTTGGTACCTCAAAAGTGTCCTTGAATTTCCTTGTCTTAGTTTGTGTTTCAGGTTAAAGTACCTTTCATATAACTAACACTGTGAGACTTACTCACCCCAAAGTGCTCTCATGTCTTAGTAATCATGCAATTAACTGCGATCAGCAGCCCCATACGCATAGCGACCAGCAGTCCCATACGCATAGCGTAATCGGGCTTCGCATTGTAGCATTCAGGATCATGACAGATTTAGTATCGTACGGTAAATGTCAACTTAAAATCCCATAAATTCGTCAATTTGAAGACTTACCAATTAAGTTGAAGTAGTGAAAACAGGCTTTGGGCAACGTTTGGTTCTGCCTATAGTCCCTTTCTGTTCGAATTGATGACTGAATGTGACTCGGTCGACAGGACCTTAGGAGAGCTACATACAGTACACTGAATACTACGGCCACTGCATGCGAACACATTACATGCTCACAGATTTCAAATCCATGAACGGATAAGATGTTTGTGTGCGCATGCGCTGGCCATGGTATCCAGTGTATGTAGCTCTCCCAAGGTCCTCTCGACCGAGTCACATTCAGTCATCAATTCGAACAGAAAGGGACTATTGGCAGAACCAAACGATGTTCGAAGCCTGTTTTCAATACTTCAACTTAATTGGTAAGTCTTCAAATCGAAGAAATTTTTGGATTTTAAGTTGACATTTACCCGCGATACTAATTCTGTCATGATCCTGAATGCTACAATGCGAAGCCCCATTATGCTATGCGTATGGGGCTGCTGGTCGCAGTTAGCTATGCGTACAATGGGCTGCACGCTGCTGGTCGCAGTTAGTGGTTTCGTACAATATTTATCGACGCTGTACAGCGTCGGCTCTGGTACGAAACCATTATTGCATGATTACTAAGACATGAGAGCACTGTGGGGCGAGTAATTCTCACAGACAACGTACTATAACCTGAAACACAAACCAAGACAAGGAAATTCAGGGAAGCTTTTGAGGTACCAAAACTTTTTATTATCTTTAACTACAAAGAAACCAAACAATTTCACACGACAAAACATACATGGTCATGTACACGAGTGATGCTACGAAAGAAAGAAAAAAGAAAGAAAGGAATAGTGATAATGGAAGATGGTCAGAAAGAACAACAGAGATGAAATAGAAAGACTCCTCGTTCACTGTACAACTAATAACAATACACTACAAATACAACACTATTGACGTTGCATTCACCCGGTTGCCAGGTAACGGCTGGGTGAAGCAACGTACAGACCAGTTATTCACGTGAAAATAGAGAAAACATTCCATGGCAAGCCTACAGCACAGTGATCTGTTCATCGCATCTGCTATCCTTTGTGGTTACATTTGAAGAGTTTGTTTGCAAAAACCGATAAGTCCATATTTATCGACTGGAGATATTTGCGATTAAAGGTCAAGAAAAATAAAGAGAATAATAAGAATATTTTTGCTTCTTTTGACCATAACTTCAAAAATGTACCTTGATATGTAGTGACCAATATATCATTTAAAAGGTATTATTTTGTACTTTATGACAGAGACCGTACTTCAAAATCTCCAAAAATGGACTTATCGGTTTTTGCAAACAAACTCTTCATTTATTGAAACAAGGAAAATAGAAAGCATCACAGTAACAAGAGATTGACTTCAAAACTCTACCTGGTTCATCCAGAGCGGCGCCCTCACAGTCTCTCTTGGGGGAGGCCCCCATCATGTCTTCAGTTTTCTGCAGCAGAGATGGGAACAAACGCAAGTTTTCTAGATATATACTTTGGATGTAAATACACATGCATAGTTGCCAGTATGCACAGAGTATAATCAAGCAAACAGTTCAGAAAAAAACAAAACAAAACAAAAAATGACTTAGTTTCTAACTTGAAAGATAAATGGCACTTTGAAAATTTTCTACAGGAAAAGCAGTGGCTGAAAAAGACATACACTGTGGGTAAACATACATGTAGAGTGATTTTTTTTTCTTCCACCTTTGACCTTTCATTACTTTCATTCAAAATAGATGATTGCCTTTTTATTATTACTCTCTCTCAAATCATATCACAAATTCACATGTGTCTGTCATCCCTAGATGAACAAATAGAATCGGTTTAAATCATTTGTTTACATTGTTGTTTTAGGAAGGAAATGTTAAAGTGCTAATTTGGATATACATACAAGTTCATTATGCTACTTACAATTCCCTGAGCTTCACTACTTGCTAGACGAATGATCCAGGCGTTTTCGGGGTGTAGGAGACGGAGCGAGTTCATCGCGGCCAGGTAGCAGTTCGCCTGTCTCTTGAGACTCTCAACGCCTAGCACTTCCTGGGCCAGACGTGTGGCCTGCTCATACATCACGCTCCCAGCTGTAGCAAGAACGTGGGAGGGGACAGGAGAGGAGATGACTACATGGAATGAAGGGGGTGGGACTAAAGAAAGTTGCACAACTCTTTAGATTAACCTGAAATACCAGGGCCCTGTTGCATAAAAAGATGCGCTCAAACACACGTCAGGTATCAGCCAATCAGAATTGAGTATTCAGAGATTCATGTTTGATTTTCAGACTTATGACTGATTTCAACTTTTATGCAACAGGGTCCCAGTTTATATGAATAGTTAACTTTTCAGGAAACCCCCTGAAAAACAAAGAAAACAAGGAATATACAGATTTTATCCTACCTGCCTTCATTAAAAACACAGAAAAACAGTCTTTATTTGCACCTATCTGTAAATGTGGGAGGGGAAACATTTTGTTTCTTTGCTTCTTGGCTTGCTTGTTTTTCTTTGACAGAAGGTTGACTGGAATGTATTCACTCACACCCACACATGTGTTTCCACATGCACATACACAGAGGGAGATTTCTAAGACTGAAAACACACTCTAACGGAAGGAGGTAGAGCAGGAGGAGGAGGAGGAGGAGGAACAGAAGATAGCAGAAGGTCCCGCCTCCCAAAAACAAAACTGCAGAATGAGATGCGTGCACAACCCTCTTGAAGACCACACGTCTTCCCACCTTGTCTGTAGTTTCCCCTGATGGTGTGAAAGGCAAACAGCAAGCCGTAATAGTCGATGGCGAGCAGATCCACGGATCGGGCTCTCGACTCGATGATGCTGACGATCTGGAAGATCAATCCAACACAAAAACAAATAGCAATGAATACACAAAGTCTATGATACCATCTAAATAGAAACCATCACTTGAGGCTCACTGTATACCAGTTCTGCACTTTATTAATAGATATTATTGTTGTATCATTATTATTACTGGTATGATTCAACAGGAAGGCAATGATGTCACTGCCCCTACTGATTTTGTCTTCTTTGAATTTCTCTTCCATTTATCAGTTCAGGGAGGGGGGTAAGTTGGGGAATAATTACAACATCTTCCCAGCCATTCCTCCTGCTTTTCAGTGCAGTTGGTGTCTTTTGGTTGTAATGAAATTGTATACAATTCTGTCTGAATGTAAGACTGTATGTTTAAGCAAGTAATACATGCTATTGTATGGCATTAGAATTAAGCATTTATTTATGATAAACATCTCTAGGTCTACTTAACAATTAGACAGCAGATGCCATCACTTTCACTAAATCTCTTGGGATTTCACTTGCATCAATGCTGACGTGACTGTGTCAGAAACTGCGAGGAAATCTGGAGACTTGTCATTTGACGAGCAACAGGGCATTACTAGAATTCTGCACCCTCTCTGGCATGTTATAGCACCCTCGTTCTGGTCTGATGACACAGGTCATGCAATGAGTTTATACTTTCCTACTGGGAAAAGGTACATGTAGGAGGGATTGGGGGTAGGGGAGCAATGAAGGATCACCTCACCTCGTCATGAAGGTCGATGTAAGGATACTGGCAGAGCTGCTTCATCTGTTTCCGATCGCAGAGCACCACGACAAACTGCCGCAGACAGTCGCGACGCCTGCCATATAACAAGCAAATATATAAACTTGTACAACAAGAGAAAAACACACTGACCCTTTACCAGTGTAAATATCCCTTGTTCTCAAAATGAGGCACAGCTACCTTTAATAATAAATTTATATCTCTCTTCCTCTAAAACTTAGCTGCCACAATCCAGTCAAGATTGCGACAAGAGTTTTGATTTCTTTCTAAAAAAAAAGTTATTCCTTGCGAGAGAAAAGTAGCATCCACACAAATATGTAAATCTGTCGTACTGCATGAACAAATTGCACCTAGTCCCATCCCTCAAACATATTGTGTATTCACTGAAAATACTACATCACATTTGTGTCGTCAAATACTTTGGAACGATAAGTTCTACATCGTGACACCATGCAAGACTATAGCATTATGGTGGCTAAATACCACTAATGTGGCATCTCAAAAGAATGTAAATTCAACCTTGTTTAAGTTGGCCTGGCATATTAAAGTCAAACAATCACCTAAGTTTAAGGTCTTTTCAAGTCCAATTCTCTTTATATTTTATCAATTTTGATCCCACATAAGCCCAAATACATTGTAGATTCAACGTAAACAAGGTTGACTGTATTAAAGTAAGAGCAGTAGAATCTTAATTTTTGACCTCTCACCTTTCGGGGTCAGGGTTGGAGGTCATGGCAGAGTAGGCCTCATCATTGTGGCCCAGCTCAAGGTGATACTTGAAGATCTTGGACCAAAGAGTGGGCTGGGTTCACATAGATAGGGAGGAAACATTTTTGGTCTTGGCATCAATACACAAGTAGTAACAGTAACTGTCTTTAGAAAAGCAGTAGTAGTCATAAAGGTACACTACTTCTAGTACTACAGCATCATCTGCATCATCAGCATCATTATCATAATCATCATCATCATCATCTTCATCATCATCATCGTCATCATCGTCATCATGGTTAGGCATGTGACAGCAAATGCAATTGACTTGGTACGAAAGACAGTGGAGGCAAGGGCCCAGAACATACAGACTGTAACCCATCCAAGACTGGTCCTGAGTATGCTCGGGGAGGTGTCTACAGGAAATGTGCATTATTGCAACATCAGCTCACCCTCAACAGGTTGATAGTTTACATGTCCCTTCACACACAATCATACACAGTAAATAAGACAGCAATCCAAACACAGCTCCTCCACTCACCACATTTGGATCTCCCTGCTCTGCAGCACTCAGCGCCGTCTTGGCCAGCGAGATGACGAGCTCCCTCAGTTCAAACTGCTCCAGTAGTCCGATGACCTTTGAATCACGGCAGATTAGAAATCAACTAAGTTTAGCAAATCACCTAGAGCACTGCAGCAGAGGTTCTGCACATAGGATGATCTTCCAATATTTTGCAACACAAGAGTCTGTTCTGTGCTCTCAACATTTATTGATAGTGTGTTATGCCAACTGCTGCGCCATTGCATGATGTGCTATTTGTTTTATTAAAAAAAATCAAACAAGGCTTCTAATTGGTTGATAATGATTAAGCTGAACAACCGTACTTAACTACAGCATCAAACTTTCTGTCCTCCATGGTGTACACTTTATCTGCACAAATCTGCAGCTGACTGTGGGCATGCCCAGTAAGGAGGAACAATCAGCACATTGGATTTTCTGCTCTTTTGGCAAAATGAATGCCTAATCACACTCTCAGCCAATATCTTACTAGTATTTTGCTAGCCACAGGCTAGACACATAAAACAATTAGTTGGGTTCTATTCTAGCACCATGAGAACACATGAACTGAATTGAGTGTAGCGCTCTGTAAACAATTGAAACACCCTACCGCATTTCAAAATTGACAGGCCCTCTGAAGACAACTCCAAATTTCAAAATATATGGGCCTTCTAATTCTCAGCTGATTTTTTACGTTCTCAGTCTATCTTATACCAGGTTGCTCTCATTCACGGTAAAATTGTGGACACATTGTTGACGAATCAGGAAAACTTGCATCCTCTGACCCTCATCTGTGACCTCTAACCTTTGACCTCACCTTCAAGTGGTAGAGTGTCTCAAGTTTCTCCCCCTGGAGGTCGGTGGTGCGGAGGAGGCGGATCAGGAAGTCCTCTGCCCCGACCCGCTGGGCAGCCTGCTGGAAGCAGCTGATAGCCTTGACCGACTCGCCGGTGTTCAGGTAGGAGTGGCCCAGCAGGAACTGGCGCGAGGCGGCGTTCCACTCGCACCACGGCGACAGCAATCGTATGTATCCCTGGGAGACAGGAGGAAGGACACGGATGCGAGGGGGAAAAATTTGAAAGGACATGTTCGCCTTCATCTAAATGCAGATTGAACAATTTTATTGCAAATGAGCTAACTCCATTCTTGCTTAGTTGGGATTTATGCAATTAAAGCTGCTGAAAAAAAACAAGAAGAAGAAAATATGGGATAATTTTTATCACAACTTCAAGAATATTCTTTATGGTACAACTAAGGTATAACTGGAAAGGTTTCATTTTGCTGTATTTGATGATAGACTTACTTTACAATGTTTATAGATGACGCTTAGCCCATTTAAAGATGAATCTCTTCACATACACAAAGATGATATCGTAACATCATATTGCTTTAATACTTGACAAGAGCATTATTTGCAACTGATGTTGGCAATCTTTTGCCTTTCTCCATGAAGTAAAAGTAATTTTTTTTTTTCAAATTCATATCTATTCATAGTTTTCTGCATTGAACATATTACAAATTAAATAATCTTTTTCTTTTCTTTTTTTCCAGCACACAAAGACAAACAATCGGCATATCAGAACATAACAAAATCTATATGCACAATAGTCTGGTAACAGAATGGAAAGTATGTTGATTTTCAGCTATCTAAGATAGAGGAATGAACGGTGATATGACTGAATAATGGTAGAATGTATTCGTGGGATTGGGATGCAAAAGGCGTTCGTTAACAAGCAAACAAGTCTTCACCCTGTTAGCCTTCTGCAATAATGGTCAACTTATTTGATCCCCTGCCCTCCTCCACTTTCAATCCCCTCTTTAGGTAACTAGTTGTCAACTTGTACTTTATCATATCTGTCAACGTGACAACCATTATGAATTAAAGTTATCCTTTTTAAAGCATTCCACAAAGAGATAGTAAGGACTAAAATGAGCAAGCATGGCCATGAAACTGAGGAATGAGGACAAGCTAGGATTTTGTTCCACCCACAAATCATACCTGGAGCTGGGTGTACTGACACTTGGTCATCAGGAATTCTGGGAACAGGAAGTTGGCGCTGATTGGCCAGCTATTTCAGGGGTCAGAGGTCAAGAAAATTTAAACAGCACTGCACATGAAGCTTCAATGTTTAAATACAAGAACACAAAATAACAATTCAATGTTAGGGAAAGCTTGTGTTTTGAAGGACCAATGAAGAGGCAAAGGCTTTGAAGAGACATCGCTGATATATATATATATATATATATATATATATATATATATATATATATATATATATATATATATATATATATATATATTTTTTTTTTTTTTTTTTATGATTATTATTATTTTTTTTTTTTAGAACAGGATTGCTGAGAAGCCATGTATACAATGGGACACACTACATGCCTCGCCAAATGCCCTTGACGTGGGAGTATTCCCCATGGTTATCAGCCAGGTAGCTAAGTAACTGGGTAACTTCGAAATGAGGCAACTCCCCTTCGATCTTTTCTACTGTTAGAATAGGCCCATGCAAGATAGCTTCATTTCGTTTACACTCCATTTCCTATCCTTATCTAGACAAGGGAGTTTACAATTTCTCGCCTTATATTGTTTCATCAACATTCCAATCAGACATGTCAGAAATCAAAGGGAAAAATGTGAAGAAAACCATGAACAAATGTATGTGGCATTGTCATCAAGTACTATTTTGTTATTTATCTCTTCTTTGTCTCATTTGTGAAAAAGCACAGCTTCTTTTAAAACTTTGTAAAACAAATATATACAAAAGTCTGCAAGCCTTTTGTGTGCATTGAGTGCTGGCTGGCACAGTATAACCCATAGTGTTGCACCCACTGTCAAAATTCACCGGCACAAGAAAGGGTCAAAGGGACTGTACAGTACTGGTTGAGGTGGGGATTCATGCTTTGAACATTCCTAAGTGAGATAATGAGAAACCTCTTATGAAATATGAAAGAGCATGTAATTTTAAGAAGGATCCAACGTTTACTTAATGAAAATTGGTTTTCAAATGGCTGAGATATCCAAAAAAACGATAATGATAAAAGGCGACAGGCAGTTAAAAGCTAAATCCTCACCCCGACCAGAACTGTACACACCCTTTAAAGGGTGTGTACAGTTCTGGTTGATTTGAGGATTAAGCTTTTAATGTTTTGCATGATATTCAGAAACCACTCTATGAGATGTCAAAGAGCATGCAATTCTAAGGGGTATCAAAAGTTTATTTGATGAAAATCGGTTTTGAAATGGCTGGGATATCCAAAAACAAGGTGAAACAACAAGATCCTAATAAAAGGCGTGGCCTGTCGCCTTTTATTATTATCACTTTTTTTTTTTTTAATATCTCAGCCATTTGAAAACAAATTTTCATCAAACAAAATCCTTCTTAAAATTACATGCTCTTTCATATTTCATAAGAGGTTTCTCATTATCTCACTCAGGAATGTTCAAAACATGAATTCCCACCTCAACCAGTACTGTACAGTCCCTTTAAGTACGATTGGCTCAGAAATGGAACCCCATAGCATTGTACACACTGTCCAAATTCCCTGGCACAGAAAAGGTAAAGTTACACAAAAAGGATACATGAGTTGAGTGACAGCTCTCACGGCAGCTGGGTACAATTTCCCCCAGTTCTGCAGCCCCTCCTGCCTCCGGCTACTCCTCTTGGCCAGAATGGAACGGACGCACATTCCACCAATGCCTTGCAGGAAGAGCTCAACCAGGGTAGGGGAAGCTGGACTGGTCGACTGCACAGGTGAGGGGTGCGACTGCCCGATCAGCCCGGAGGGACCATGAGCGGAGAGTTCCAGCACTGCCATCTGCCTCAAATGGAATTCACTAGAACAAAAGCAAAAGCAAAAACAAAAGCAAATGCAATTTAAGCCATCCTTAACCTTTTTCTTCAGCTTTTCAGTTTTCATCAGCTGCTCACAAAATAGTGTGGAAAAGTTAAGACAGAACCCACTCCGACAGCTAGAATTATGACATCTTCATATCTACTTTGTTCTGGTTTAAACTTTGACAATTAAGTAGTGTGAATTTATGAATTCCACAAGCTACCAAAGCCATATCGTCGCTGGGGTGACAAGACCTCGTATCTCAAAAATGTCAAAATTTGTTTCTTTTAGCTTAATGGTCAAATAATGGGTCAAGTGATGTCTTGGCCAAATCCTAACTGTCTTACTCCAAAAATGAAGCCACCATGACATGTCAAAGAGAAGGCTTTCCCATTCACTATAGTGCTTTGGCCGCCATGTTTTTTCGCTCTCCTGAACATTTGACAATTTTGAGATACGAGGTTTTGTCACCCCAGCGACGATATATAGGGTAAACTGTTGTTTTATCTGCAAAATATTTGAATACTACCTTCCATTGAAAGTTAAGTAGTAGGAATTTACCTTATGCCAGTCAGACTACAAGCATATTTGCATAATTGCCAATGAATAGAAATTACCTGATACCCAAATTCCTACTATGTCAGCAAGCCCTCAGGTTGGACTGAGGAGGCATCTTGCTACACCTGAATGGGGATGCTACCCTTTACAACTAGATCAATTAGGGATGGACAAATGAACGCTGATGATAGAGCTTGGCAGGTTAACACGTAAAGGGTTAATCACATGTAACTGTGTCTGTGTATGTGTTCCTTTGTTGTTGTTGTTGTTGTTGTTGTTGTTGCTGCTGCTGTTGTTGTTATTGCTGCTGTTGCTGTTGTTGTCATTTTTGTTGTTGTTGTTGTTGCTGCTGCTGCTGCTGCCGCTGTTGTTGTTGAAATATGCCATGCATTCAGCGAGTATCATTTTTTGCAGATCGGGACTTCTCAGCAATTTACTGAGTTGTTAAAATTTTCATTCATATAGCAATGGATGGAGAAATATAAGTACACGGGTCACAGTCATGCCAGGATCTGACTTTTCAGGTGTTGTTAAATTTGTGAATAGCACATGGCTTGCAAATTCTCGACAAATAAAAATCCTGGCGAAATATATGGTGTATACAGCAGTAGAGACTCACACTATCTTGCTCTGAGCTGGGCACGATGAACAGGTGGACGCCCACACCAGAGAGTGGTAGGCCTGAAGAATGTTGCAGGTCTCAGGTATCACTTCACACACCAGAGTCTCTGTACGTTCTGTGGCCCACGGCAGCTAGAGATGGGGTAGAGAGTGGTAGGCGTTACAGGCAAGAGATTTCTTCTCCCACCATAGCTAATGATGGCAGCTGGTGATGAGATGCAGAGTGGTAAATGCTACATGGATGAGATTTCTTTTTCCACAATAGGATGCATCAGCACCAGTCCTTGGATTTTGTGAATGAGCCAATATCAACAGTATCCCTTGATCCAGTACCGTGAACATTTAAAAAAATAAGAAGGGAATTTATATAACTTTATTCAGCCAATCATATTACAGGTATATAAAACAGAGTAAAAATTTAGGCAACCTGTGAAATGATTGCCCAAGACTTACACTCAACTTGAAACATGAAATTGCTTTAAGGACTCTCCTTGGATCATGTTTACTAAATCTAGGTGACAGTTTGTCATTACATAAATTAAATAAGAAAATATGGTAGGTTTCAGAAAGTGCCCAAGAACTATGCAAGCAAGCCAATAAATAAACTAAATGCTTGAATAAATTACCCGCCCCCTAAATTTTCACCAAGTAAATCATCTTTCAGAGTGGTGCGCGACCCTATCTCCACATCGCCTGCAGACGGTACCCAACTGACTGTGCACACAACTTTGCACTGACCTGTGAGCCCAGTCTGGGCACCAGGCATTCCAGAATGAGCAGCGACTGCAGGAGCTCCAGCCGCAGCTGGGAGAGCTTGGCCAGGCTTGCTGCCAGGCACACCGCAGAGAGGCCACTCCCAAGGGTGTGGTGGGCGGGGCCCATCCCCTCTCTGAGATCATCTGAAACAATGACAATAATAATAATGATAATAATAATAATCACAATAATAATAATAATAATAATAATAATAATAATCACAATAATAATAATAATAATAATAATAATAATAATAATAATAATAATAAATATAATAATAATGAATATAATAAAAATTAACTATAATAATAATAAAAACAATAATGATAATGATGATAATGGTTGACATTGTCAGAGTGCATTTTCCCCTGAATACAAAGTGCTATGAGATGTTATCGCTGGTTTCCATAGGAAATAACATACATGCAAATTGCCAGAGAGTGACAGTACGAGTCAAGTGTATATATAGTGACATCAAAAGAAATGGGTCTCCAAGTTTTGTTTAACCCTAACTAGGCCGGGCTATTCAGGTAGGTGATAGAGCCGGGGGGGGGGGGGCCTCCCAGGCCCCCCCTCCGGATCTCGGCCGTCGACCGCGCGATCGCGACGAAAATTGGCACACACATTGCCTATGATGTAATCTAAAGTACCATGAAGTTAATTTTTTCAAAAATTATCATTTACACTAAATTATGCTAATTTATGCATAATGATGCATGAAATCAGACAATTTGGTATAAATCACTAAATAAAGCTCAAAACAGGCACATTTTTTTGTGTAAATATTCTTTTTAGTGTCCTTAGCAAATGTAAGAGAAAAAAATTGCGCAATCAGAAAAATTTCCTAAGTATTTTATTGTTTTTTGAATTTCTTATGTATTTCTCTGTTTTTTCGACTTTATGTTTTTCATTGTTTTTTCGATGAAATTTGTCCATGACATTGTTCCGAACAAGAAAATGCGTTATTAATTGATTGTAATCAATAAAACCCCAAAATAATCATGCTTATGAAATTCGCCTGGAAACACAGTTTGCATCAAAATTGTACACAAATTCACGTTTTTGAGCAATTTTGGGTCTGACATGCATGTGCATATTTATGCGCAACTTCGGAATCGCACACCCGGGCATCGCAAATTTGGTGTCAAAAGATGCGGGAGACTCGAAAGAAAAAAGTCATGAAACGTCGCGGCGATAGCTTCTCGCGATAGCGATACATCGCGCGAAACGTCGAGGGGGGGCCTCGGAGGCCCCCCCCCCCCCCCCCCCGGCCTAGTTAGGGTTAAGGGATTACACTGTAAGTGTTGGTGATGATTTCAGAATAGAAGGGAGTAAAACTTCGTATAAAGTTTTATGTCCGTTTTAAGTGAAGTTATATCATATTTACACTGACTTGACAAGAAAAAGAGTTCTGTAAAGCAAGATATTTTCACAGCATGAAATTTTTGCCAATTGAATTTGACAGTCTATTTTCGCAGCATGAAATTTTTTGCAAATTGCCACTGGCATTCAATGCATATTCAATGCAAACTTTTACATTCAAATGCATGTCAAAAGTCACCATAACACAACTAAAGTAAGAATCATTAGTTTGAAGATATTTGAGCGTCCTGAAGGTCTTGAATATGGCCAAACTCAAAACACAAACATGAAATGTTTGTCAAAAGTTTGCTGACGTTCTGGTCATATCCAGCAAAATACACACAAATTCTTTCTCTTTTTTTTTCATTTGAGCTAAAAACAGGGTGCTGCATAACCATTTTTTTTTCAAATGGTTGCATAACACTTGCGCGAGCATGAACTTTAAAGTCTAAAAGAAAATTATATAAAAAAAAAAACACTTGTACATCAAGGGCTTGATAAAACAACATGATTTGAATGAACAGCACATGTTGATTCTCATACTAACAAACAATGAAGTAACATACAGTTGAACCTCTCGTATCCGGACAAGTCGGGACCGGGGCTCATCCGGATAAGGGATTTGGCCGGATACGGGAGACTCAATGCTTTGTACATACCGTATAATAGAGCTCTATGGTACATACACATACACATGTACTGATGTAGCCCATTGTAGTACCACATGCAGTAATGTGTATACTGTGACCTTTTCATTGTTACACTCAGTAACAGACCCCAAAATAGAGGTTCGTGTTTGCAAGCGGAAATCATTTTCTTTTATAAATTCTTGGGATGATTTACCTAAATAATTATTAAGAAATGTATCAAGTATATGTAATTCATGTGTGTTTCCTCCCGTAATTATTAAAAAAAGATAAAAAAATCATGGCGAGATTGCGTCCGGATAATAGAGAGATCCGGATAAAGGGAGGCCGGATAATAGAGGTTCAACTGTACTTGGTTTGATCAAGTGTCGGTGTTTCATTGCATTGTTTCAAGTATTTGAAAAGTTGCTAAAATCAAAGTATAGTTTGCATCACTAAACAGTCATCATCTTTGGGCTTCTGGGTAGTTGACTTTGTTGGTTATGGGGGGAGGGGGGAGAAATCAGGTGGCTTCAAAAGTATTTGCTTGCCTAATCTGGGCAAGCATTTTTTCTTATTATACAAAACACTTGCCCAATTTTGGTTTTCACTTGCCCCTGGCAATCAGGCCAGCAATTATGTAGCATCTTGCGAATAAGAAACAAAGTTTAAGTTGTCATTGTTACTTTCTCCACAAGAAATTTAGGAAAAGCGAGTTGAGTTACCCCTCAAAGTTTTGTTTTTTCTTACCAATGTCAAAGAGAAGATCCTCCGGGCTTCCCTCGGCGACATCCAGAAAGGTAAGGATCACTCTCAAGACCTGGACGGGATCAGAGATCTGGGCCAGGGTCTGGGTGATCTTCTCCCTGAAATCCTGACTCGCCATCCTGCGGTACGCATCAATTGCAGTCATCATCACGATTAGCGATAACAATGATAATGGCTGAGATGACGATGAATGACAGCAACAATAGTTGATCATAACAATAATATAGTTATGAAGATGATGATGATGATGATGATAATAACAGTAATAGCAAATAACTTACATATGACCATTACAATTTCACATCAGCAATGATTCATGTTAAACTACATACAACTGTTCAAGGGTAATATTTCATGACAGTTTGTAGGTTTTCTTTGAGTTTTGAATGAGCGCAATGAGACAGAATTAATTCAACGATTAAGTTGAGATGACCAAGAATGAAAACAGGAAAGGAAAGAAGCATGATTTAGTAAGAAAGAAATGAAGAAAAATGAGAGGAGTGGAGAAGAAAGAAGGAAAGAAGAAATAAAGAATGAAAGAAAAAAGCAGAGGAAAGAAAGAAGGAATGTATGAAAGAAAGGAAAGAGAATCAGACAGTGAGTGTAGCATTCACCCTTGTTGGGTCAGGATCTTCCCTACAAGTTCCTGGGCCAGGTCTATGGGCCTCTCCAACTGCAGGAGTTGATCCTGGAACCGCACCATCTCAGCAGCAGGGACCGCTGAGACAAGGAGCCTGAGGCACGTTTGTAAAGCCTGGATGTCCTGCAACAGGGTAGGGTCTGGGGATGGGACAAATCAAGGAATACAAGAACAAAAAAAATACATGATGATAATAGAAATCTTTTGCATGTGTGTCTGTTTGCACTACATGGGATATCAGAGTTGATATCTGAAAGTGTCTCTGATTTCACAGAATTGCCTTATTGCTTCTTGAATCTTGACATTAAAATAACTCCACAATTTAATGCAACTTTTGTCTTGTCTTGAGTCTTGAAATATGAATCAAATATTGACTTTGTTCTTGACTTATTAAAGCCCACAATTTTGATGCAACTCTTGAGTCTTACCTCAAGTCCCGAGTCATGAATTGACTCTCTTCTTGACTTGATCGTTCGCTTAATTCCCAAATTTGAACTTGGTGCATGAATATTGACTTGTGAATACTTACAGATTCTGGTAACCTGATTTTCCTTTCATATGCTGACTAAACTTTAGAATCTTAACTTTACTCCTGAATAAACTGATCTAAACTTTGCCTCCAAGCGTTTTCAGTCAGGGACACTTCATAAAGACTCTCAGTGTGCAAAATTGGTGGGGGAAAAACACATGATTTCTTACCCTGATCCTCCATAATGATGTCAAGCTCCTCAAAACTAAAGTTGCTCCTGCCCCCAAGGTACAGATCCTCAATAATTCCAGCAGGCTGGAGCAAAGACACCAGACTCTGTCCGGACAGAAACAGAAATATCTGATGAATGATTTTGTTGAAATGAAGACAAGGAGGAGGAGGAGGAAGGAGGCACATGATAATATTATCATTATTTTGAGATACCCTGCTGGTCAATATTAACATGTGTTTTGTTCACTAATCCTTTCAGTTAATTTAATACAAAATGTCCATTTCACATATATATATATATATTACCCTCCTTCCTATGGAGCATACTTCTCTGCTATCACATTGCGCAAAAAAAAAAATAATAATAATAAAAAATTAGGCCTTATTAACTGTTACCCATCCCAAAGATACTTGTACTGGTGCTAATGTCATGCAAATGAAGATAACTGTGAAAATGTATTTTGAAATGTTGAAATGACATGATGCTTAAATTCACTATTTTCATCATTTACAATCAACAACGTAAATATATTTTCATCGCATTGTTTCATTTTCATTCATTTCCTGTGTCCTAATATATCATCACAAACTTAGGTACCCAGTCAGTTACACACATACCTTTTTAATAAGGCAAGGCATGCTCGTGTTTGTGTCCAGGAAAAGCCCCAAAGGTTTATTCGCAACCTGTTATACGGAACAAGGAAAGATAGTGTATGAGGAAATGGAGAAATGCACCTAATGGATATATGGGTATAAAGAAATACAGACACGAGCATAGATATTACACTTCACACAAGTACGCAAAGCATCAAAGACACACGTGATCATCCCTATTTCTTGTAATTCCATAATATGTCTGTGACGCACCTGTGAAACAGATATAAACTCTTCACTAAGTTTTTGCAAGTAACACACTATGGCTGCCAACACTCATTTTTCAAAATAGGGGAGATTTCCAAGTGCAAATAGGGAGATATGTGTTATATGCATCTCAATGGTAAAAATATAATGCCAAAATCAGGAAGATTTGCTTATCCTGCCATAAAGAAATATTTAAGTTTTCAGGAGGTCTCCTGAAGAATCAAGGAGGGTTGGCAGCTCTGCCAAAAGCTTTCATTTTTTAGAAATCTATATAAAATCGCCAAATATCACCACCTGCACACCTATAACTGATGAGTTTGATTGCATAACAGCTTAAAGGTAGGAAATCCCATTTGCATGCCTTAAATGAAGAGTTGTATAAATACAGTGATATGTTGAAGAGAGTATCATTTTAGAAACTCCCATAAAGTATTGAAAGTGGAAGGTATCATTTAGTACATTTTTATTGACCGTTAGATTTTGAATTGAATTTTTTTCGGGGCTCATCGTAAATTCCAGTACATTACTAGGCTACCTTTGCAGACCCATGCACTGCATGTGTGTCCATCATGTATATTTTGTGAAGAAAGTTCATCAAAACTTACATTTCTATATACATTCTTGCCACACACTCTATATGTTATTACATCAGCTCTTATACTTTTAGATTTGTGTTTATAGATAAAAAATACAGAAGACTGCAACAAAAAGGCTTAAGTGTGGCTGACACACAGAACTACTGAGTAGTTGAGTTTTGTGCATTATTCAAATTGTAGATAACTGTTGACTTCCAAATTTCTCAGCAGTGGCCTAAACAAGTCCCCTGAGGTTCATATTTAATGTTTTGCTGCATTTTGGGAGGTCTGTAAAAGGTATCCCCTACCTTTAAGCGCCATTTTTAAAACGTTTCAAAGTAAGTCTATCATCAGACAAAGCAAAAAAAAACTTTCACTGATACCTCACTGGTTGCATAAGGATTATTCCTGGAGTCATGATTAAGAAATATCCCATATTTTCTTATTATTTTCTTGGTTTCTCAGCAGATTTCATAATAAATATGTTAAATTAACAAGAATGGAGTTAACTCATTATGCCATCTACCTCTTTCAACTGCACAGCAGTCTTGGAATGCAACCTGATCATGCTCTGTTCCACAAGCTGCCTATACTCCCCCTGGGCAGGAGTTAACATATTATACGATCACATTGTTCAACTATACCTGGTGGTACTCTACACAGCAGTCCAGGAATCTAGTCATGCTCTGTTCCACCAGCTGCCTGTACTCCCCCTGGGAAACCTCCCCTCCTCCGACCCGCTGCTGGATCTCCGTTTCCACGACGATGGAGGCATCCTGCCGGAGTATGGCAGGGTCCGGGAGGTCCACGTCCATCAAGCTACCAACATCTGTCCCCGTCGAGCGGCTGTACGTCTGCAACCGAGAACAAATAAATTAAAAGCTACAGGACGATTTACTACCAGACCAGAGTATACGTCACATATTTCACAAGGTCTGGTTGTTGTTTTTTTAACACAGTTTGCGAGTCGAGTGCTATTAGAAATATGGTCTCTGGTCCTGACATGGATGTGATATGCAGGGGGACATTCTGCCATTCATTACTCCTTGATCAGGATTTTAACCACTAGCGAAATTTATGGGAAGTCCCAATTCATGAAAAAATTTCAACTTGCTACATACGATATTATGCTGCTTACAGTAATCTTTTATGCATTGAAGAGCATGTTACCTCCAAAGCAAATATAGCAACAAAGGAGACAAGATGAATGAACATTTTTTTAGGAAAATAGGACAAGTTAACATCTTAAAACTTACAGGACAATCATCGTAAGAGGAGCACCTCTTGAAAGCCACAAACGGAAAAGAGAGTGGTGAAAAATCTGCACTAGAACTGATCAGTTGTCAAGAACCTTTAGGCGCACCTGGTAAACTAGGGACTGCGAGCGACGGAGAGCGACACCCTGCGACGGGGACTTATTGCGAGAACAATGGAGTCCGTCGCATCATGTTTTCATTCCACCGCTAAGCGTCGGTCACGAGTATTACGTGCCATCATTGCAGGATACTGCGACGCTTGCCGACGCTTGCTGGCACTTTCCGACACCCCCGAAGAAGCTATTGATTATTTTTAAGTTGCGGGCGTGATATCCCCTCCCGCAAGTGTTCGTTTATAATAGTGCCGACGTTTCGGGACATGTCGGGACATGACATTGTAATGTCTTGACAATACGGGAGACGTAGCGGATTTCTGAATGCTCGTGGTCAATGCTCAAATTGAATAGCGAGCGACGTGTCCAGACGCACATCTCATGGTGAATGAAACAGTTGAATAAGCGATATGTGTATAAAATAAGATAGTCGTGAAGGCCCGGCGGTGAGCCATCGGCATTTTGAGTTAATCGCAGGTTTCTCCACATTCTGAAACTTTGCAGATAATATGCATCCAGGAGAGACAAGTTCAGCCTGTGCGAGGCTGGCCTTGAAGGAGATTTTAGTGCTCAATCTCTCTTTGACAGTTCTTGACTCCTTGCTGCCCATCAGTCCCCCATTGTAGTTGCAGCGGGCCAGTTCCTCGTCCGTGAACACTTTTCCAAGAAGTCGCAACACGAAGTCCTTGGGGTTCTCGCTCCGTAAGTACCAATCCATGTACTCTGAGTGGGTCGGGATGTGGGCGTCCGCTGTTCTCCAATAAGGACATTGGGCTCGCCTTTCATCCATGTCTCCTTCTCCGCTTCGCTACGAAGCATGGCATTCTCCTGGCAAAGGGCTTGGTTCTCTGCTTTCAGCTCGTGGTTGTGTTTCATAAGTTCCCGTGCAAACCGAAGAAGTTCGTTCAAAGAGGAGCCTACCAGCAAGTCTGGTGCATCGGTGACAGGTGAAGGCGGGCCGCTGGGCGACGCTGGTGCAATGACTGGAGGCGAAGGAGGGCATGCCGGTGACTCTGGTGCTTCGATGACAGGCGAAGGCGGGCCAACGGGTGACGCTGGTGCAACAATTGGAGGGGAAGGGGTTGGTTGGGGGCAACCGGCAAGTCTGGTGCTACGACAGTGGCCGACGACGAACGAGGCGACTCGAGCAGGCTTTCAGAAGCGGACTCCTGCGCCAATGATGCACGTCCGACGTACAGCCCTGGGGATGACGGCGGGGATAGTGACGGTGCGACGGGGAGTGACAAGCAGGCTGGCCTCGTGCTACGATGGGCGGCGAAGTGGAGCCCACGGGTGACTCTGGTGCTTCGGTGACAGGCAAAGTTGTACCTATGGGCGATGTTGGGGAAAGACTCTGGTGCTATGACAGCGGCGGGTGACGAACGGGACGACCCCAGCAGGCTTTCGCATGCTGACTCTTGGGACGATGGTCCATGTCTGACGTACAGCACTGAGGATGGGGATGAAGGTGGAGATGGTGGCGGCGTCTGCCGTCTCTTCTTGGGTGTTCTACCTGAGTCAAGTACGGTCGCTCTGTACTTGCCGGCCTTGTAACCAACTAGTACATTCATGCCGACTCGCAAGTCACCAGGCGTCTTGATTCTGCTTCTAACGACAGTCTCCACTATTCCCTCCCATCTCTTCTCCAGTCATTGGATGGTCACACGCACCATGCCGTGGGTAGTGCTGAAATCACTTGTAGATGATGATGAAAAAAGACGATAACGCTGCGTACATGAAGGGTCGGAATCGGATATGATAATCTTCTCCTTGTGTTGTGACATCTATTGGTTATGAGTTACGCGGGCTACTTCGTGGTTAGTATTCCGGCCAATCAGAACATCTTGTTAAAGGACAAGTTCACCTTCATAAACATAAGGATTGAGAGAATGCAGCAATATTAGTAGAACACGTCAGTGAAAGTTTGAGGAAAATTGGACAATCGATGCAAAAGTTATGAATATTTTAAATTTTGTGTTGGAACCGCTGGATGAAGAGACTACTAAGGCTCGTGATGTCATATGAGTACAACAGTATAAAGAAAATGTAAAGAAAATTCAATATATGAAGAGTTTGTTTGCAAAAACCGATAAGTCCATATTTGCCAAATGGAGATATTTGCGATTAAAGGTCAAGAAAAATAAAGAGAATAATAAGAAAATTTTTGCTTCTTTTGACCATAACTTCAAAAATATACCTTTATATGTAGTGACCAATATATCATTTAAAAGGTATCATTTTGCACTTTATGACAAAGATCGTACTTCAAAATCTTCAAAAATGGACTTATCGGTTTTTGCAAACAAACCCTTCATATTTTCACTTTTTTCGTATGATAAAAGAGCACTTGACTTGCCTCTTTCTAAAGGCAATGGGAATAATATTATCAATAACATATGTCAGTAACGAGTCAAGGGAATGTGTACTTTTTGCAAAAGATGAAATTTTGTGAAATTCTCTTTATATTTTCCTTATATTGTTGTACGCATGTGACATCATACACTGCAGTAGTCTTCTCATCCAGCGGTGAGTGCACAAAAACTTCAAAAATTCATAAGTTTTGAACGGATTGTCCGATTTTCCTCAAACTTTCACTGATGTGTTCTACTAATATTGCTACATTCTCTCAATCCTTATGTTAATGAAGGTGAACTTGTCCTTTAATACCTGACACTAATTCGCCATCACGCTTTGCTCTGAATGGTCACTAGCTGACCAATCAACGAGTGGCCGGATTCTTTAGGTACAACTTGGCAGCTTAAAGGTCCAGTTTACCTTTGGGAGCAGTGATTTAAAAAATTTTCAAGATATCACCTTTGACGCATATGTGTACATCTGTTGAATCACAAAACATCCTAAAATATACAAGCTTCGCAATAAATCCAAAAATATAAGGATATATCAGTATTTTTCTCAATAAACCATAACTGTAGACGGTTTAGTCTGGAAGCATTCTTATCATAAGAATTGTTCACATTTTGTGTATTTATCAATACTTAACATCGATTATATGGATTCAGATTTTTACAGTGGTTGTTTCTATCCCTAACTCACATTTTAGAACTGTTTTAAAGCACTAATGCTGGGTTTTAGTTTCATCTGCAAATGGTAAATTACGCCTTTAATGAACGGTGCCTTTGCAATACGTACCAACCACTCTTTGGCGAAAAAAAGAACAGAACAAAACGGAACAACACACACACACATACACACACACACACACACACACACACACACACAAACAAACAAAGAACGACTGGACCGTCTACCCTAACCTCTCTTTTCCAATAATTTCAATGGCATGTTTCCACATGGCAAATTGTAAACAAGTCATTCGCAACTACATGTTACCGGTAGATTAATTGCTTAATTCATTTAGATGCATTTTTCAAGATATGTTCAAATATTTGCCTTTCACACTCTGTGGTTTTGTCCTGCATCATATATTTTTGATATGGCAGTCCCCATTCCCAATCCCCCCCCCCCAAAAAAAAAAGCGGGCTGTACACACGTGTTGCCTCTATTTGAAATTATATCCCTCACAAATTACTTCTAGTCCTGTGGTTGGTCGGGGGCAGTGAAAGTGACAAGGCATCTTTCCACCACGAAAATCCTTATACGTCAAAGTCCAGAACACACAAAAAAGAAAATGATAATAATAAATATCCCGCTGATGATTTTCTAAACGTACTTGCTAATACGTCACTGGGTACACATTCATATTTGTGTGTGTGTGTGTGTGTGTGTGTACTCATACTTACATGAAGAGCCTTGAGGATGGTTTGAACTGAGAACCTGCCAGGCTTGAAGATATGGTCAAGGTACGCCTCCTGCCAAAAGATGAGAGATGGAGGGGTGATGTACATTATCCTCTAAACCAGAACTTAAACCAAAGAGTAGAGGCAGTGGCCTAGTGGATTGTTTCAAAGCAATCTCTTTCTACAGGAAGGTTCAATGTTCAAGCCCTGCCATGGCACTTGTTTGTATCAAGCAAGACAGTTAATCCAAAACACTCCTCTCTACCAAATTGTAACAGTGTCGGGCCAACCTCTGTGTACTGCAGACTAAAACACAAACTGACATACAGCAATAAAACCCCCAAAACACCAAACAAAACACGAAAAGCAAAGCAAACAAATGAAAATTCAGACTGAAAAAAACAAACAAACATATTTCGAACAAAAATTGTAGTATGGCACATATTACACATGGGAAATAAATTTTTTCAAAGAATATTTCACAATGTCAAATCTAATCAAATGTATCTATTAGTTCAAGTTGTTATAGGCATATTATGTGATGGACGATATAATTCCTTCTGTACTATGAAAGGAACACAGAATGTTACAGAGTGGACTCACCCTGGGGTCAAGGGATGCTGAGACCTGGATGTCGGTCAGCTGGTCATTCTCAAGGTAGGTGGGCTGCCATCCTTCTTGACCAGGTCTGAAATGACCACAGAGAGAGAAAGAAAAAAAATGGACTCATTGCTGCAGGTTTTACCTCTTTGCATCTTGTGCAGATTAGCAGGTTAATTAGCCTTTTTTCCAAGGCCCTTACACTATTTAATGAGGTAGTAACAGATGTGTGAGCATGAGCACCTATTGTGATCTGCAAATGAGAGCATTACTCTGAGCCTGGAGATGAGTCTAACAGGTGCATTGTCTTAACACGCCATTAAAACCAAAAAAATTAAATCCAACATTAACTGAAGTGTTCCGGTTGACAGATACAGATACAGTGCTCACCCATTTAAATGGGAAAAAACAATGGTCTTCCAAACCCTCCCGATTAAGGGGTGACTAATGTACTAGATATGTCCATCATACTGTAAAACACGATATATTCGCGGCATGAAAATTTCGCGAATAGGAGCCGACGGCCTTTCTCGCAGCATGAAATTTTTGTGACTTACCACTGGCATCCAATGCATATTGTGTGGGCAAGAACTTTCGTGTGCATTTTAATTTCGCAAATTTTGGCGCTCGCGAAATTCGCGACATTAAAATGCATGTGAACATTCCTCGTTTTACAGTAATGTTGTTAAATGCTGGTTGGTAATGCTGGGAGCAATTTGAATGAATATTCAAGAAAACAGGACACAAAATGCTGACAGGTTTCCAAAGGCAGTTTTACCTGGGCTTGCCTCTTCAAGGTGCATTTGCTACATCAATAATGCCTCAAAGTATAATACAGTATGCCCCCCCAAAAAAAAATTACAATCAAATTTTCGTATTGATAACACCCAATATGATTAAACTGTCTAAATGCTACTTCAGGGTCTTAAAATATAACATCTTAGCTCTATTTTGCAAAAAAAACCAAACATTCAATTTGGTTAAGCAGTCACAGAGAAATGTGGAATGTTGTAAAGCATGTCATGAGTCTGATTCTTCCAAGTTTAGCATTTCAATGCTTTTGTGTGTTAATACAATAGACAGAACTTGGAGGGAAGAGATTCCTGATGTCCTCTACAAAATTCCTCATTTCTCTTTGGCCACTGAAGCAAATCGAATGGTGTTTTCTGTAAGATGTGGGCAATGAGTTATAGTTTCATACCCTGAATTTGCATTTGGATTGATTCACTACTTTTAAAGATATCATTTGCGGAGGGTTCCGTTGTAATTTTTGGGGGGACATACAGCATAGGACTCTACTGGGCTCACAAAGGTTCAACCACCCACTGGTACTCACTCTGAGTAGCACGTTGCCTTGACGACCGTTCCTCCGTCCGGCAGCACCCACATGGCCAGGAGGTGCGATGCGGTCAAAGTGAAGTCCACCAAGGTCTGACCTTTGACATCGTGGAGGGTGGTCACATGGTGCAGGCGATACTGGCCATCTTGCCACTGCTGTTCTAAAATCAGAAACTGGCAGGAAAATGAACAACTGATAAGTCTAAAAATTCATCTTATCCAGCCAGGTGCAGACTTACTCACACCCAAATGTCCACCTTTACAGTACATGTGAATCGGAATCTTAGCCAAAGGATATTTTATATTTTTATATTTTTTAAAACAGTATTTCTACCTTTCCTCAAATACATATGAGTGAAGTATACAATTTGGGAAAAAAAAGAAACAGTATTTTCCATGTTACTTGCAGTTTTGGGGGTAAATACATTACAAAATACTGCAAAAAAAGTAATAGTTGGAATTTTTATGCACTGACTGTGTGTCCAGGGCTCAACACTATTTTTTTTTTTCTCTAATGATCCTTTCAGGGCTACAAAAATCTATGAAAATGAAATTCTAATGACCCCAAAAATAAATGTAGTGGCCCGAAATAAAAGGAAATATGGACATTCATATTGATTTTATGCTGCAAGATAGCCTTTTCAACAATTTGGTAGCCTGTCATTAATTTTTAGTGGTCATGGGTTGGCCTCAGGATACTGCTAATGTTAAGTCCTGGTGTAAATCCAACATCTGCTTCTTGGTTTCACTCACCAGCGAGAGGTCGGCCACTGCTAGGAAGACGCCCAGGGTGAGGCTGTGGGAGCTTGAACCCTGCACCAGCCGCACCTCATGCCTCAGGATCGGCTGGTCCTCGCCGCCACCCAGACCCTCCGGGAGGAAGCTGGTCAGGTCAGAGGTCAACAGACAGGTCAGAGTCTGTAGGGTCACATATAAAAAGAGAAACAGATAAAATGGTATTATCATGAAATGTTTAATCTAATTGCTTTTCATGGAAAACATTAGAAGCACTGAATTGTATGAGCAAGCATTTGAGGGACAGGTCCACCTTCATAGACATGCAGATTGGGTGAATGAAGCAATATTAGTAGAATGCATTGACCAGTTAATGTTTGAGGAAAATCAGACAATCCATTCAAAAGTTATGACTTTTTTTTTTATTTTCTTTGCAGCCACTGCTGGAAGAGAAGACTACTGCCGTTTATGATAACACATGTGCAGAACAATATAAGAAAAATTTAAGAGAGAATTCCACAAAATTTCTTCTTTTTTTTGAAAAAAAAAAGCAACTTGTTACTGACATAAAATGTATGTTACGGGGTAATATTATTCCCCCTGCCTCCTGAAAGAGGCAAGTCAAGTGCTCTTTTATTGTGCAAGAAAAGTAAAAATATGTTAAATTTTCTTTATATTTTCCCCACATGCTCCATAGTGATTTTGTGATGCCTGCAAGTGGCAAATAACAACTACTCAATTTGAGCGAAATGATCTCAAGAGAAAAGAAAAGAAGGATGATCCAAAACACTCAGCATAGCTCTGCACACAAAACACACTTTTATCTAATGGGAAGACTGGAATATAGAAGTATAGAAATAGAAGATACCCATTGAGTTGAGACACATACCTTACAGGACCATATCCTCAGCTTGTGATCCCGACACACGCAGAAGGCCATGAGGTCCTGGCCCAGGGGACGGACGGCCACACTCTGGGCCAGGTACACGGCGTCTTGGCCTCTCCTGGACAGAAGGATAAGATTTTACACCAAAAATGTTTGGTACCAGGAAAAAAAACAAAGGAATGGGAGAAAAGTGTCAACTTGAAATGGGCAAGTACCATAACACAATAACAACAAGATGTAAATACGAATGCATGCAAATTCAACACTCTGTCCACATCACCCTAAGGGAGACAGAGAATACACATACACATGTACAGATAGAACAAACAAAAAAAGCAGAGATCTTCTTTTCTCCTCTTCTTTCTCCTTCTTTTCTAACTTCTCACTATCTGTTTCTCTTTTTCTCTTTCTTTTCTTTTGCCCTCTGTAGTGCTGGAAATCTTGACGTTGAATGTCACAATGTTGTACCACAGTTTGAAGACAGTGATAACATTACGCATACTTCAAGACACAAACACAGTTTACTGTTAATTTGGTCCAAAACTCCGTCTGATTTAGTTTTTATTTTTTGTTTGTTTGCTTGTTTTTTTGCATGTTTTTTGTTCTCTTTTTGGTCATAGCTTGTCTTACCTGATGGCACTGGGCACTAATCCGGTCCAAAGTCTTTCCATTATGGAAGATTCTCTCACCTCATGCTGGGCGGTGATTCCTGTGGGTGTCGAGAGTAAGAGTTCTGAACTTGTGGTTTCACTGCCCTTTGATGCTCTTGGGCTTAAACACACCAGCAATTCTTAGATTTGAATCCGTTAAATACTGAGTATGACTTGAAGCATAAGAGTTCTGGACAGTCTTCACCATGCAAAGCGATTGTTTATGTACACAAACAGTCAAAGAATCGCAACTAGAGTAAACCATTAGGCAGTCCTTTAGGGAGAACTTATAATCATCAGTCCTGTGGCTGTACGCTTACAAACATCCACTGCTTCTTTAGTATCAATACATCACTCGATTTAACCCAATTCCATCAGAACAATCTTTGATAATACTTTATCATATTCTCAGTCTTTGATAATTCTTTGATAATCTGATTCAAAGGACCAAAACTGGGCAATGGAAGGGGGAAAACAAGCAACAAGGCAAATATCTTGGCTAGACTTCCCACCTCTCAAACCGAGTGGAGCCATCTTCACCAGGACCAGACTGCCGCTGCGGGCGGCCAGGGCAAACCATGCCTCCCCCTCCGCGGTGAGCCATGACCCGCACGCCTGGAACTCGTATGGCTGTGACCCGGACTGCGCGATCTCATGGACGTTGGACGGGTCACGGAAGTCGGTCACGGACGCCTCGGCGAAAATTGACGGAAGATCGGGAGTCCCATGCTGCCTTGACTCCTGCAAGGTAGTGAGAACAATAATTCTTTTTGGAACCAGGAGTTCAACTATACAACAGTTTTCGCTGTGTTACCCCAGAATTACAGGCAATTTGACCTTTTTGTCTCAATTGATTGTGAGAACTGTAAATTCAATGAACAGGACAGGAAGGGGGGATACATGGGAAATGGAATCGGGTGATGCAAAAACAATAGTCTTATGTTTTCCAATGCTATGCCGAGGCTTGAAAAGTCCCTGATATTCAATTTTTCATCTGGTGATGAGACTACATGAGTAGGTTTTTACACGACTATTGAAGGACTTCTCAACAGAAATAAAATCAAAGATTTTTAATACACGTCTGAAAGAAATACATTTTTCTTTTCCTGCACTCATTTGCTCCATCATTACAAAAAAAATCAGTTTTGCCTTTTCTGAAGTCTTTTCTGAAGGTCAGCCTAAAATAAGCCTTGCAATGCAATGCAAACTAAGGCTTATCTCACCTCCTGTATCAAGTTTAAAGGAGCACCATACACTGTAGGTCTAAAATAACATGGTAAACACCCAAGAACTTTTCCATGAAATAATAGTCACAGATATATACTGAATGGCCCAGGAATGAGTCTTGAGAAGGCAAATTTATGCACAGAATAGCATGGTATAAAACCAGTATGTCCCTCCCCCACGAACATAGTACTGAATTGTTTGGGATAGGGGAAAAGAAATACAGCAATTGCTTCACTTTAAGAGAGAATGATTTGCGTCTTTCTGTTATGATGAAGACATGCTTTACAAAACTGTATTACATCAACATAATATATATTCAATATCGCTTCAGCATGGAGACGTTCATGATTTGGGTTCGAAATGAAACATACCAACTTGGTGAGCTTGCTTGGGTGTGGAAAGGCAAGGCGGTGGACGGTGGTGAACGTGGCCACGAGCACGACGATGTGACCGTGGGTCTCGTGGATGGACACCCGGGGGATGATGGGGGAGCCCTGGAAGTTCAGCCGCAGGGCGTTGCCCTGGAGATTGTGGTTGAGGGAGCACTCGACGAGCTCCACACGATTTTGTGACGTGCACCTATTTGCATGAGTAGAAAGAGCAAGTCACATATATATGTAATCTAATGCATGTTTTGCTTTTCAACCATTTTGGCAAATCACCCTCTTGTCAAGGATTCAAAAACATGTATGACTGAACAAAATAAACAAATATCTACATTATAAAGTAAAGGGTAAAGATTTCCCTAATTAAAACAAATACCTATTCTCAAGAGTGAAGAGGAAAAAATTCCATAACTCATCAAAAAAGTCACAATTTCTCAGTTCTATGCAGCCGTACAATTTCCTTGCAGGAAGGGGCCTTTCATGGCCTAGATTCAGTCTCAAATCACAAACTATAACGGAGAGTACCACGCTGAAGGACTTAAAGCACCGGGCAGGAATCAGACTGTGAAATGGTGGTACCGTCTGGCTCTGTTAAGCAAATATTTAATCTCCTTTGTCAGAACCGTGCCTCCCGCTGGACACTTACAACTGATGGCCTCAAAATTACAGGGAAAATTAGCATTCAAAGTGTATTCCTCTAAATACTATACTTTTCATCCTACCAAAGGGGTGAATTGAAATGGTCCACCATAACATGTTCCCTGGCTCAGTTCAGCATGGTGGAGATTGCTTTGTGAGTTTTCAGTCTCATTTCAAGGCACACCCAGGCTCACTAGAGCATGATTTTAAAATAGCATTTGAGTGCAACCACTACGACAATTGTGTACATATTTGTAGCTTGGCCACGAGTCTGTTGCGATCACTTTTGCTTCTATTTTCTTTTGGATGCATGCATAATTTTACAGTCACTGACAGGGGCATCTGCATCTAGGACTCACCAGTAGATGAACCTGTTGGCGGTGACACTGTTGACCTTGTTGCTGTCCTTGAAGGCGAAGCCGCCGGCGCTGTCAGCAACATTGACATCCTGAAGAACACCTTGGGAGCCGCCTATTGAGTTGATTTTGAAAAAATAAAAAATAAAAAAAAAATATAAGCAATAAGCAAATTATTCATAATGAATATTCACAAAAATGTACTTGCCTCAGTTCACTTTTTTGAGGGATTCCACGAGTCTGCCTTTAACATTTTAATTCTTATTTCTTCTCTGTTTGCATGCTTGACAATGTTTGAAATTCATAGTTTGAGGAAAGTTTCAAGCATTTTAACCTCTAATTTGGCCCAACCATGCATGGTACTGAGGCAAGGGTCATCTACAGACAGTAAAAGTCATACATTCATGGAGTCTACTCTCTTTGATCTCCAACAATCTTTTGCTCAAGAGGAAACTATCTACTATGACTGGCTACTGTAACTCCGGCATCAATACCTGATCAAAGCATGACCTTCTTGTGCATGTTGTGCAATTGAATAAAAATAAACCTCCTTACATCAACATAACACACAGTCCGAGTTCTACTTCACGCAGGTCAGCACAATCACTGACAATGAAAAAGTTCTGAATTTCCTCCTCCATTTTTTTTTTTTCTTGTTGAATGAAAAAAGAGTTAGGCAACATTTGTGAAAATCAACAGCCTTTCTCCCATCTCAGACAGAAGTGCCGGCACCGCAGTCAGCAGTGAAATGATTATTAGTAGATTACGTCTGGGAAGTCCCATGCGTATAGAAATTAGAATGTCATTATTTAACCCTAACTAGGCCGGGGGGGGGCCTCCGAGGCCCCCTCCTCGTCGTTCCGCGCGATGTATCGCTAACGCGAAAAGCTATCGCCGCGACGTTTCATGACTTTTTTCTTTCAAGTCTCCCGCATCTTTTGACACCAAATTTGCGATGCCCGGGCGCGCGGTTTCGAAGTTGCGCATAAATATGTATGTGCATGTCAGACCAAAAATTGCTCAAAAACGTGAATTTGTGTACAATTTCAATGCAAACTGTGCTTACAGGCAAATTTCACAAAAGCATGATTATTTGGGGGTTTTATTGATTAAAATCAATTATTAATATATTTTCGTATTCGGAACAATGTCGCAAACAAGTTTCATCGAAAAAACAATGAAAAACATAAAGTCGAAAAAACAAAGAAATACATAAGAAATTCAAAAAACAATAAAATACTTAAGAAATTTTTTCTGATGGCACAATTTTTTTCTCTTATATTTGCTCAGGACACTAAAAGGAATATTTACACAAAAAATGTGCCCATTTTGAGCTTTATTTAGTGATTTATACCAAATTGTCTGATTTCATGCGTCATCATGCATAAATTAGCATAATTTAGCATAAATGATAATTTTTTTCTAAATTTAACTTCATGGTACTTTAGATTACATCATAGGCAATGTGTGTGCCAATTTTCGTCGCGATCGCGCGGTCGACGGCCGAGACCTAGAGGGGGGGCCTGGGAGGCCCCCCCCCGGCTCTATGATCTTCCTAAATAGCCCGGCCTAGTTAGGGTTAATATGCATACTATATTTAAGTGTCCACAGACACAGTGGTGTCCAGTTATACCAGACTACCACGTCTGTATCAAATATCTAGAAGGGGCCGTACAGTACTGGTTGAGGTGAGGATACAACCAACAGGTTTATAACATTTTTTGGTGAGATAGAAATTCTAATGAGAAACCTCTTGTGCAATATGAAAGAGCATGTAATTTCAACCATAATTCAAGAAGGATTCATCAACGTTTGGGCCTAGATCTAGTTTTTTTGATGAAAATTGGCCTTGAGTTCAAATGGCCGCGATATCCAAAAAAGCGATAGGGTAGAACCCCCAGTATTCAGTCATTTAAGCTTTTCTGCAATATTTTTCAAACTAAAATAATACATACGTATACATAGATCATATCTACAGCAATGTATGTGAAATATATCAAATTTCTTTCATCTCAATTTTCATTTTGTTAAATATCACACAGAATTTCACAAAATCCAAAAATATCATCTTGAAAATTCCCCAGAATTAGGTCACCGTGACCAGTATTCGGTCACACGATATGCGCGTTCAAAGTCATCAATGCGTGTTCAAGGCAGCTGAAAAACGCACCGCGCACTACCTTGTTGGCGCACAATTGCATCGGCGACGTTGCGGCGCCCGTTGGTGACCGAATACTGGGGAATCGGCACTTGCATTCAACCCTTGTACATTGAGACACTACATCGGCACGTACAGAACTTTTGTTTTTCTTTTGTGTTTTTGAGGACACCATCACACTCCAAGCTTGCGATAAGCACAAAATCCCACAAGAGAACGGCGTATTTCTCGATTTTTAGCGCTTTTTCGGCGGCCCGTACTCTTAATCCGTTGAGGACGAGTCCCGAGTATCAGTGGCGTACCGTGGGTCAAGACATTGGGGGGGCACCTCATGGCAGCAACATCAGAATTGCATAACGTAACAATTAAATGCGAGCGAGCGGAGCGAGCGAGCTTGAAAATTTTGACATTTTACAGTCCCCAAACTGCCGTTTGTAGCTATATATAATAATATATGTAAGTATACATATACAAATATATATACATATATTTGCTTTGGAAATTATGGGGGTTGCACCGGGCGCAACTGCTGGCAGTTGCTGGCAGTAACATCACGAGAATGGCATAACGATTAAATGCGAGCGAGCGAAGCAAGCGAGCTTGAAAATTTTGACATTTTACAGTCCCCAAACTGCCGTTTGTAGCTATATTTTTTCGCTTTGGAAATTCAGGGGGGGGGGGGGGGACGCGCACCGGGTGCAACTGCTGGCAATTACTGGCAGTAATATCAGGAGAATGGCATACATAACGGTTAAATGCGAGCGAGCGAAGCGAGCGAGCTTGAAAATTTCGACATTTTATGTTCCCAAAACTGCCGTTTTTAGGTATATTTTTTCGCTTTGGAAATTAAGGGGAGGGGGCGCATCGGGCGCAACTGCTGGCAATTACTGACAGCAACATCAGGAGAACTGCATAGCGATTAAATGCGAGCGAGCGGAGCGAGCGAGCTTGAAAATTTTGACATTTTACAGTCCCAAAACTGCCGTTTGTAGCTATATTTTTTCGCTTTGGAAATTAAGGAGAGGGGGCGCACCGGGCGCGACTGCTGGCAATTACTGACAGCAACATCAGGAGAATTGCATAACGATTAAATGCGAGTGAGCGAGCGAAGCGAGCGAGCTTGAAAATTTTGACATTTTATAGTCCCAAAACTGCCGTTTTCAGCTTATTTTTTCGCTTTGGAAATTAAGGGGAGGGGGCGCACCGGGCGCAACTGCTGGCAATTACTGACAGCAACATCAGGAGAATTGCATAGCGATTAAATGCGAGCGAGCGAAGTGAGCGAGCTTGAAAATTTTGACATTTTACAGTCCCAAAACTGCCGTTTGTAGCTATATTTTTTCGCTTTGGAAATTAAGGAGAGGGGGCGCACCGGGCGCAACTGCTGGCAATTACTGACAGCAACATCAGGAGAATTGCATAACGATTAAATGCGAGCGAGCGAAGCGAGCGAGCTTGAAAAATTTGACATTTTATAGTCCCAAAACTGCTGTTTTTAGCTATATTTTTTCGCTTTGGAAATTAAGGGGAGGGGGCGCACCGGGCGCAACTGATGGCAATTACTGACAGCAACATCAGGAGAATTGCATAGCGATTAAATGCGAGCGAGCGAAGCGAGCGAGCTTGAAAAATTTGACATTTTACAGTCCCAAAGCTGCCGTTTTTAGCTATATTTTTTCGCTTTGGAAATTAAGGAGAGGGCCTGGGCGCACCGGGCACAACTGCTGGCAATTACTGACAGCAACATCAGGAGAATTGCATAACGATTAAATGCGAGCGAGCGAAGCGAGCGAGCTTGAAAATTTTGACATTTTATAGTCCCAAAACTGCCGTTTTTAGCTATATTTTTTCGCTTTGGAAATTAAGGGGAGGGGGCGCACCGGGCGCAACTGCTGGCAATTACTGACAGCAACATCAGGAGAATTGCATAGCGATTAAATGCGAGCGAGCGAAGCGAGCGAGCTTGAAAAATTTGACATTTTACAGTCCCAAAGCTGCCGTTTTTAGCTGTATTTTTTCGCTTTGGAAATTAAGGAGAGGGCCTGGGCGCACCGGGCACAACTGCTGGCAATTACTGACAGCAACATCAGGAGAATTGCATAACGATTAAATGCGAGCGAGCGAAGCGAGCGAGCTTGAAAATTTTGACATTTTACAGTCCAAAAACTGTCGTTTGTAGCTACATAATATTTTTTCGCTTTGGAGGGAGGGGGCGCCTGGTGCTTTTGCGCCCCCTGGATCCGCCACTGGTATAGTCAAGGGTGTCGGTTTATGTTCATGATTGGGGGAGGTATGACCAGCGAGGGGGCGTCGAAGTGACCAAGCGGGAGAAGGATATGTGATGTCCAAAATCTGCACTTTATATAGAGCATCCCCTAATTTGTTTGTGTTTGTGAGTGTGTGTGTTTCATATAGATGGAAAAGTTAGGAAATAGCCAAGGTCAAGTCTTATTATTGGCAATGCAAGGCATTTTAATATAGACTAGTATGTAAAGCAACGCTGCAAAATCAATGATGAAGCTTTGATAGCAAATGTGTACAACCTATCAAACATCACATTGCGCAACATTGCAGCGACTCTTTTTGCCGTTCCGATGTTCTGAGCACACTGCGCACATCCTGCTTGTATTCAAAATGCCAACCAGGAATCACACTGAATCACAATCTTTTGTCGTCTCCGGGTTTTTTGAACAATGTTTCACTATAATACCTCTTTAATTATATGATTAAAAGAAATCTTAGAAAAATATCTTTTTTTCTTGATCATCCTTTCATGTCGATTTCAAAAGTAGTTTACTAACCCTTGAATTACCGTTTTGGTAGGGTTTTTTTTTTTTTTTTCCTTCTTTTTTTTTCTTTTTTTTTTTACCAGCGGATTGGGGGGGCACGTGCCCCCCCCATGCCCCCCCCCCCCCCCCCCCCCCCCCCCCCCCGTAGTTACGCCACTGCCGAGTATACTCGGGCAGGTGTCTATGGGAAATGTGTGTTGTAGCAAAATCAGTCCGTCCTCAACGGGTTAAAACTGGGCTCAATCTGCACACGCTCTTGGAAAATCGCGCCAATTCTGCACTTTTGATGGTGAAATTGGGGATTTTGGATGGATTTTTGGAGGGGGCTAACAAGGGAGTTTCCTGTTGTGAATGAGTGTGCAAGTATATGAATTGATGTGATTTGCGTGTGTTGTGACAGTAGAACTTACTCACACTGGCTGGTGATTACATGTACTAGTGATAAGTTACCGAATACCGGTAGGTGACCAAAATCACTGAATACTGGTAGACCAGTGGTACTCTTACCCTACTAATTTAATAAAATTGACAGGCCAGGACTTCCTACCTAGGATTGCTTAGTTTTTTTCCTTGTTCTTTTTTTTTCTAGATATTGTCAGTCAATTCAAAACTAATTTTCATCAAATTAAAAAAGAGCCTACATTTGTATAAAAGGGTATACATTTTTGATTCCCCTCCCCTTTTAGAATTGTACCACTTACCAGTAAAAGTTATCATGGTTATGCTCTATTTTAGTCTAAAGTTTAAAGGGTGTGTAGGGGCTAGAGTTCTGGTCGAGGTGAGAATTTAGCTTTAACGTTTTGCGAGAGATATTCATAAACCACTCTATGAGATGTCAAAGAGCATGCAGTTCTAAAATGTATCAAAAGTTTATTTGATGAAAATCGGTTTTGAAATGGCCGAGATATCCAAAAACAAAGTGAAACAAAGAGATCCTAACGTTAATAAAGTTGTGGCCTGTCACCTTATATTATTATCACTTTTTTGGATATCTCAGCCATTTCAAAACCAATTTTCATCAAATAAACAATGAATCCTTCTTAAAATCACATGCTCCTTCAAATTTCATATGAGGTTTCTCATTATCTCACTTAGAAATGTTCAAAACATAAATCCCTTACCTCAACCAGTACTGTACAGTCCCTAACATGAACATGGTTATTTTTATACCAAATTAGAATTCTAACATATTTATTGTTATAACAGTTAGATCTAGAGTCTAGACTCCATTTCCAGGGTTGTCCAGCACCCTAGCCAGCCCAGCCCAGAGTGGTTTCTAAATATTTCGCAAAACGTTACAAGCTTGTATCCTAACCTCAATTCAACCAGTGCCGTACAATCCCTTCCAATTTAGATATCGAGATCAAGACCTCTGTTAGAAGTCTACATTCAGAATCTTAACGTTACTAACGTTAGGCCTTAATTTTACATTGCAGCTTCACAGTCTGTCTAAAATCATTTGGCACGGTGCACGGTCAACTTTTCTTAGTACGTGGGACTACGAAACATTGATTGAACCCAGCAACGCACATGTGATATGAAGAGAATGACCCAAAGAATTTATGGTTTTCAAGATATTCTCTCGATTCAGTGATCAGAGTGAAACCCTTTATGACATTATCAGCATATCTACGAACTGAAATTACCAGCATTGATCGTTAAATCTTTCCACCGGTGTGATTCTCCCCTCAAAATGAGAATTTCTCGAAGCGATGAGGAAAGCGCCATGTTTAACTTGGCGCCGTCTGCTAGACTCATAAACCAGTATTTCTTTGCAATATGAGTATAATTGTCGCTTCCAGTTACAATACTAGATCATCAAAGAGATTTTTCGCTTTTTAACTACAACTCACTAAAAAAAAAAAAAAAAAAAAAAAAAAATCAATATTTTTTTTGACTTTATCACTTAGAGGCTTAAACGTGACCCAACCTAAGGTAAACAACTAGAGCAACACGAATGTATGTATGTGTTAGTGTAGGGCATTGTAGGCCTACTAGTACTTCTGTAAAATCTCTGCATCTCTCATTTTCATTATAGAAAAGCTGGTGACAATTCCTGCCCCCCCCCCCCACTCTCTCTCAGCTGGGTTGAAGAGGCTTTCGAAAGGGGTCAACGAAACTTGTCTTTCTTTTTCTAATATTTTTCAGGCTTCTTTTCACTTATTTATTTATTTATTTATTTATTTGTTTATTTATTTATTTATTTATTTATTCATTCATTCATTTATTCATTTATTTATTTATTTATTTATTCATTCATTCATTCATTTATTTATCTACTTATCTATTCTACTTATATAGGCCCCCTACTTATTCGTTTATTTAGGATTTATTATTCATTTATTCATTTATGCATCTTTACTATTCGTATTATCTATATAATTTCATTTATTTTATCTATTCAGTGGTGGATCCAGAGGAAGATGCACTGGGCGTATGCCCCCTCTTATTTTTTGTTAAAACAAAAGAAATATAAAAAGAACAAAACAAGGGGCACATGGCCCCCTCCCCTTTAATTTTGTAAAGCCTGCGGGCACCTCCCCTTTACGGAATTCCTGGATCTGCCTCTGCTATTGGTTATTTACTAATTTAATGATTCCTTTACGTTTAAAATGTATGTATGTATTTAATTAGGCCTATTTATTATCTATTTAATTGTTATGATTTATTTGGTCTTTTGAAAAAGAAATACACAAGATAATCTGGTTCAGAGTCAGGAGGTTCCTGTTTTACAACAATTTTTTTTTTTTCACTGGTTCTGATTGGTATAATCATGTGCAATTAATTTGCATAATTTCTTATAGCGACTGGAAATGCGCCTAATCAGAAAACGCTGCTATGCTTTGTATTTCGTATACAGTTTATGCATGCTTGCTTGCGCGTGCGGTGCTGACGGTGCGGTGCAAAACGCCGTGCGTAAAGGTACGATACAGATACGATTCTTGGCTAACGGGTTGTTGTCGATGGGCCTTTACTTTTCTCACTCATTTCACTCAAAATGCCGAAGTAAGTACATTTATACGTATAAGGAATATTAACTGCATACCTACCATATTTATTTCCGAAGAATCATGAAGGGAAGTTGGATTAATACTCGCCCAATTGCGGATCTCGTTGGAGCGAACTGCCAACGTTGTCCCACAAGTTCGTATTCATGTAGGGCCAGGACTGACAGGAGTCGCAGCACTATTCATACGCTTGTGTGCGTGTGTAGACTCCATTCACTGAGCTGACTCTTGTGTTAACTCAGTGACTGTAAACGTGTCATGCCGGATGCCGTGGAATGTGTGTGCTATAGTTATGGTACAAATGCAATGGTGAAAGATGGAGGACTCACCTGTCGTTTTATATGTTTTATGTTTTTGTTGTTGTTTGGTGTTGTTGTTTGTATGTATGAATATGATGACATCACACACACTAACTACATACACAGCCCAGTCGCTGTACATGGTACGTCGCGACAGGGCTGTACGCGCGCGACCACCAACCACTAGGAGAGCGACGTAATCGTATTACGATAGCTTTGAATTTTGATACTTAACATCATTTTTGTCACCTCAAACTCAACAAGTATACTTTTCAATATTTACTTTACATCTGATGCTATCAGTATTCAAATGTACGCAATGAAACTTACCGAAATTGATCATCATATCCAGCATGTCCACACGGTACACAATCTTTCACGCCAGGCCTAACTATACACAGCCCAGTCGCTGTACATGGTACGTCGCGACGTACCGACGGTCAGGAATTGCGCCAGAAAGTGTCATTTATTTGTTCCACGGACTTATCGCAAGTGGTCTCCATGGACCCAGTGTGGCGAACTATTCTTCTGTAATAGAAACATGCATTTAACGTGAGTAAAGTATTCTGTTTAAAGGAGAAAAGTATACATTTTCCTAAGTTTTGTAGTGCTAGTTGTGTTGAGGTTCCTCACTTTGAGGCTGCATGCCGCGCTCGTCAGACGCTGTTTTCGCATAGCGTAACAGCGTCTGGTCGGGCTACACACACACATGTCACAAACAAATATGTGCCAATATTAATTGTGATGTTTTATCATGCTCCAAAAGAAGTAGAATCTAGCTAGAGTCTGTAACGTTAGAGAACAGATAAAAAAATGAATATAACAGAATAGAGTGAGGCTCTAGTTGTACGAGAGCTGCCGAGAGCCACCCAACCACATTCCTATCACTCAGTATACTCGAGAACTGAATCGCATCGCCCTTCATTCTTTCCAAGGACAGTATGGAACTAGAATCCCTACCCTCGGAAATTGTTGCAGCGCCATCTGTGGGAGCATTCCATAACTGATTAACGGTTGATCACAGTGGCTAGTCTTTGTTCTTTATATTTGTTATGTGCTTGTAAATATCTGTGAATAAACCGTATTACAATGTAAATAACACAGTTTGCAAGAATCTTCAGCTTATTGAAGGAGGCAGACTTGACCAGAAGAAGACCAAGAAGAAGAAACCTGAGGGATAGTTAAACTTGTGGATGAATGCAAGAGGTCATGGAAGTGATGCAGCTTTTTGAGTATAAACAAACACAAACAGAGGGAAACTGACCAGAAATGAATATAATTTATTAAACTTGTGAAGACATTGGAATTGACTGAAGCTATTTTTTTTTTATCCGCTACAGGTACTATTGTGACTACTGTGATACCTACCTAACTCATGATTCGGTGAGTATGATTCCAGGAGTGTGGTTTTTAGCCTTCATAGTGACAAGCAAGGTCGACAGTAGCATGATATCTGTAAATTTAAAGCCACATTATGTGTTTTTCCTGTGCAAGTTATGTTTCTATGAATTAGTTTGTAACATGCTCATGAAAGTCCTTCAAAATTGAAAGATGTATTAGAAATTTATAAATATCACCAGGATCAACAGTTTGACAGCAAGACCCCGTTTACAGTGAGTAAAAAGGCCAGGCTCGGCCGCAGCCTGGCCTTCCTTTCACTGTAAATGCGCAAAAGGCCAAATGCGTCACCAAAATCGGCCACGCATTTGGCCAAGCTCTGGAGGTGGTCTCGTCCGCGGCTCGGCCACGGCTCAGCCTGTAAACGCAAACTGGGCCAAATGCGGTACCAAATTGCGACCAGTGCACTTCCAGTAATGATCGTTTGTTTACAAGCAGACCGCCACTATAAATTGAAAGGTTTGAATAAAAAGCCTGGGCTGAGCCCTCCTCTGTAAACAGACAGAATTGCGGGGCCAAGTACTGCAGTTGAGGCCAGGCTCAGCCCAGCCCTGCACTGTAAACGGGGTCTTAGTTTACAGTGTAGTAGGAAAATGTATCTAGATGTGTATTTCACTTCAAAAAAAGCATTACAAGTACAAACCTTGTACATACTCAAATGTGTGTCTGTGTACATACTGTAGCTACCCACATGTTCAATATATTGTTGACAGTACTTGAGATATAATTCTGGGGTTTTTTTTTTTCCTTTTCTCTCTCTCTCTCTCTCTCTCTCTCTCTCTCTCTCTCTTGCGTATTCAATGATGCTTTATGCTAGCATCTGGCTTGTACTTAGATATAAAAGTAGAGGATTACAAAAAATGAAAAAGTATACACTGCACTCCTGGTATAATGATTTCCTCTGGACCGAGGGTTTTCTTTCTTTATAATTTCATTTAAGCTGAAGAGTAGAGTACATTGTATACAAAGATACTGTACACATATATATGGATCACGATTTTGGAACCTGAATCTATACAGTCAACCTAGCCTTTAAAAGTCAAATTCCTTTAGACTGAAAAAAAAAACAACAACATAGCTTTGACTTGGAGAAAATTTGTCTTCTGAGGGATTAAAATCAGTAGAATATAAAGAGAAGAGAATTTGAAAAGACTTGACTTCAGAGATTATTCAACTTATGTGACATTGACTTTATATGCAAAGTTGAGTCTACTTTGGTGCAACAAGAATTTTGTTATAACCGTGTTCGTTATAATGGGAGTGTATTGTATCATTCTCACACTTGCCAAACAGTTAGTTGTAGCTGTCCAAGGCAAGTAGGTACATGTGAGATTGTAGCACCGTATTTGTAAAGTGTTCTCAATGGTGTTCGTTTCTATGCAGCCCTCTGTGAGGAAAACACACTGCAATGGACGGAAACACAAGGAGAATGTGAGGATATACTACCAGAAGTGGATGGAGGAACAGGCACAGTCGCTCATAGACAAAACCAGTAAGCTGGACTTCATTCTCCTTGCAAGGGGAATACCCCTTACCCCCCCCCCCCCCCCCCCCCCCCCGGGTGCTACATAAGCACTTGCCCGATTGCCCGGGGCAAGTGAAAATCAAATTCAGGCAAGTGCTTTTGAACAATGACAACAAATGCTTGCCCGAATTGGGCAAGCAAAAAGTTTTGTAGCCACCTCTTTTTCACTAATATTCCTCCAGCAAACCCACAAAGTCAACCATACAAATCCCAAAGACAATGGCTGTTTAGTGATTCAGCACACTTTATATTTCATTTCAGCAACTTTCCAACACTTATTTGAAGAAGCCCCAATGCAATGCAACAGCAACACTTGATCGGACCAAATTTGTTACTCCATTGTGAGCGTGCAAATCACTGTGGGCGGTTTATTCAAATGATTATGCTTTATTAAGCCCTTGACTAACACATGATTTTCTATATTATTTCCTCACATGTTAGACTTTCTTTTTGGGCAAGTAAAATTAATGTTCGGGCAAGTGTTTTGCAGCAAATTTGAAAATATGCTTGCCCGGGCAAGTGGCAAAACAAAGTTATGTAGCACCCTGCCCCCCCCCCCCCACACCCCAAAGGCGGAATTGCATGTCATAAATATATGATTATGTACAGCATGAAGATACAACACGATACAATAATTCTGCATATTTATTAGACAGTAAATAGAACATATATGTTCTATGTCTTCAACCTATTTTTGAATGAAATATCTAATTAAAGGCTAATTGCTCATTCATGTAGGGAGTTGCGACTGGCAGTTCATTGAGTGCAGTAGGATCAATGAAATGTAAACCTGTGATAAAGTCGCTAATAAGAAAACGAGAGAAAGAAAAAAAAAGCAAGAATGCAAAAGGTAGTATGGGAAGAAAGATGTATTTTTAATTCTTGTATTGCCTCAAACTGGCTCTTCATTTTGTGTTCTTTGTGTTTGTGATTTCTTACACTTTTTAATAGATTTTGTGCTTCTACAAACTACCGGTATAAAAAACTATCGTCTGAGCAAAGACACACAAGTCCTTCCCTTCATGACTTCACAGTGTTTGAGTTGATAACAACATGCATAAATCATTCCACTTTCTAGTTAATTGTAATGACCAGAGGGAATTTAAACACAAACCCAAAAGTGTCATTTCTTCTTGTTGATATTGATGAAAAACCTTCCTTCACATATTGTGTGCACAGCTGCTGCATTCCAAGCTGGAAAGATCACACACAACCCATTCTCGGGGGCCAATGGTCCGCCAGGGGCACCCGGGACAGGACCCCCCGGGCCCCCTGGATCTGGAACCAGGGTACCACCACCGAGTTCATACAACCCAGGCCCTGGCTTCCCTCCTGGTGGGCCCATGCCTCCCAGGCCGGGCCTGATGAGACCGCCCCATCCAAGTCCCAGGGGCCCACCTGGCTTTGTTATGGGCCAACCAAGACCAGGCATGCAGCCATGTAAGTTTTACTCATCTGTACTTCTAGAATGTGTGAACACTTTGTAACTTTTTAGCAATTATTACAAATTTTCCAAAGATGTATTCTTTTTTTCTTTTTTTCTGTTTGTTTAGTCATCATATCTTTGCTTGTACAACACACATAAAAAATGATATTCTTGTGTGTGTTTTGCAACATACATGTACATGTATTTTTATCAATTTATTGCCTACATACACGTAGTTACGAATAAGTTGTAATACATGTTGAAGGATTATCTCTTATCCTATGATGAAATTGATTTAGTTAGTAATGGCGTTGAATATTGTGCTGATATGTGCAGAACCATTGTGATTGCAAGAATGATACCTATATTAAATTTTGATAATTATAATGACAAGAAAATACTAACACTTGTAATAGATCTTTGAAATACACACATACACACACACACACACACACACACACACAAAACACTATCACTTTCAGGAATATTACAATATTACAGCAAGAGCCTTGTCTCTTTGATACAAAAATTTTCTTGCAGCACATGTGTACAATTACTCGCAGTAACATCTTTGTAATATGGTATTAACCCTAACTAGGCCGGGCTATTTAGGTAGATCATAAGGGCTTTTTACACTTGTGTTTCTTAACCCCGGACTTTCTCTGACCCAGGACTATCGTTAGTCCCGTACCAATTTTTTCAGCTTTTTACACTCGCCAATTAGTCCCGAACTATCTCTTGTCCGGGGCTAAGGAGAAAACTGACCTTTTTACACTCGTCTTTCTTAGCCCCGGACTTTCCAAACCACATGAATATTCATAATTACGCTGTGTACTGTACACGTACGCACCGGCAGCACTTGATTACCTCGTTTCTGATTGGTCAGTGAGGGTCGCACTTCGTCTCCGTCGCTTAGCCAGGATTATTTTTTCGTTCTGTTTACACTCACTTGCTTGGCACCGCAATTGCGGTGCTAGCACCGCAATTGCGGTGCTAACCCCTGCTATTTTGCAGGGCCAGATAGTACCGTACTATCGGTGGGGCTAGCCCACTTTGGCAAAAACGAGTGTAAACAGAAAGTGGGCTAAGGATAGTCCCGTACTATCGGTGGGGCTAAGGCCCCCCCTTAGCCCCACCGATAGTCCGGGGCTAAGCAAAAATTTACAAGTGTAAAAAGCCCTATAGAGCCGGGGGATGGGGGGGGCCTCCCAGGCCCCCCCCCCAGATCTCGGCCATCGACCGCGCAATCGCGACGAAAATTGGCACACACATTGCCTATGATGTTATCTAAAGTATCACAAAGTGAAATTTAAAAAAAAATTATCATTTATGCTAAATTATGCTAATTTATGCATAATGATGCATGAAATTAGACAATTTGGTATAAATCACTAAATAGAGCTCAAAATGGGCACATTTTTTGTGTAAACGTTCTTTTTAGTGTCCTGAGCAAATATGAGAGAAAAAAATTGTGCCATCAGAAAAATTTTCTGAAGTATTTTATTGTTTTTTTAATTTCTTATGTATTTCTTTGTTTTTTTGATTTTATGTTTTTCATTGTTTTTTCCATGAAACTTGTCCGCGACATTATTCCGATCAAGAAAATATGTTATTAATTGATTTTAATCAATAAAACCCCCAAATAATCATACTTTTATGAAATTTGCCTGTCAGCACAGTTTGAATTGAAATTGTACACAAATTCCCGTTTTTGAGCAATTTTGGGACTAAAATGCACATACATGTACATATTTATGCGCAGCTTCGGAACCGCGCACCCGGGCATTGCAAATTTGGTGTCAAAAGATAAGGGAGACTCAAAAGAAAAAAGTCATGAAACGTTGCGGCGATAGCTTTTCGTGTTAGCGATACATCGCGTGGAACGTCAAGGGAGGGGGCCTTGGAGGCCCCCCCCCCCCCCCCCCCCCCCCCCCCCGCCTAGCTAGTTAGGATTAAGTCAATTGTAATATGTCTGGCTGTAGTAGTATGTTCAGAGCTCAGGTTTGAAAAAAAAATTAAAAAATTAAGGGAAATCCTGCTGTAATAAGGTCTCTGGGACTGCCCATTTTACCTTATTATAACCAATAACCAATTGTAACCATGCTAAAAAAAAAATAAATAGATAATTTTTTTTAAAAAGGAACCTGTTGTTGATTGTCTTTGTTTATTTGTTTCTTTTTTTTAATGATGAATCTTTGCTATGATATTATGCATGCGTATTTGTTTCTCTTTTCTTTATTTTTTCAACAGTAATGAGACCAATGGGCCCAGGGATGGGGCCAATGATGGAGCCACGCCCACTCATGAACGGCCCACCAAGGAAATGAAACTGTCCCCCTTTTGTTCTTACAATAGTGTACAGGATAGAATAGCCAGTCTCTTGTAAATATTATTAAGCCATCTTTTATGTATCGTGTTGAGAGTGAGAGGGAGAAATGTTCATATTTTTTTTGAAAGTTTGTGAAGATCTTGTAGTAATTCTCTGTTGCACACTTACTGTTTCAGCTGCTATTTTGGCCGACAGATATTTACGCGAATGAGGAGATCACAGACGTTTTCTAGAGGTCTTGTTTTCAAGATGTTGACATGGACGCTATGCCTGTCAGTGTGAAATATTTTCGTGTGTTGTTAAATTTGTGGTCTGGCAGTGATTCACGAAGTTGGTGAAAATTAAACCCCCATGAAAATAACAGGTTATACAGTATTTCACAATGGAGTACCAAAGTGATAATGTTAGTCTGGTGTTATAGCTTCGTGCTGATTCCATACAAAATAAGCTTGTACAAGGCTTCAGGCAGTGGGTTGGAACTAGGTTTGAGCATGGTTAGCAACCGTTGTGTTTATAGATACTGTAAAAGTGGAAATTTTTGCGGTGTTGAAATTTTTGCGTATATCGCGCACCAGAAACTAGCATGAAAATAAAAGCATGCAAATATTTTTGCTTGCCATATGTTCCAGTGGTTGATGTCTTGATAACGCGGTATTAAAAACACGCGAAACTCTGCTTACCCGGCCGAGCGTGAAAAATTAGTCACGCGAAAATATCCACTTTTACAATATTTGAGTTAATTGAGGTTGTTTAGAACCAGTTTACATGGCAATGAATGGTTATGCTATCACATTTTGGTACTCTATTTGTAGTCCAGTGATTCAGGTTATCCTGTCTATTTTGTTGACTGGATAGAGAGATGGAGATGTTAGTGAATGAAGAATCCCTAGCCGATATTGAAGCCTGATAGAGCCGCCATTATAACTGCTGTCCTGATTTTGGTGCGAGTAGATATTTCATTGATACATTATTTCCATTGATACATTATTTCCATTATTTGGCTCACTTCATTTCCCAAACGTAACACGTATACTCAAAGAAAAATAGCTTATGAGCTGGTCTCAAGGTTTATGCAGCTTTAAGAAAAAGAATTTCCTAGTGTTTCCTGCTTGTTGGAGATACAAGTATATGTACATACAAGGCTAATTCAAAACATCACAGTAACATAGCTCATAACGCTAAAAAAAAAAAATGTGAATCCCAAAATATGTTCTTGACTTACTTTAAGTTATATGATAGGGCTGTTCAATTTGTACCAAATTTTCTTAATTTTCTTCTTAAAAGAAACAGTTGAATTCCTTTCTTTTTAGCCATTTTACTTAAAGGGGAAGGCTAGTAACTGATCAGTGGGAATCAGTGGAAATGCTGGGAGGTGATTGTTCCAGTCCTTATGGGATTCATTCAAGAGTTCATTGTATATCTATTGTTGTGTGAAAATGATTTGCTTCAGAACGGTCTCATATTCAAGTAATGTGCAGATTAATGCTCCGTCACTGACCAGGGACGCTAACCTGGAAGCATTAAACTGCACATTACTTGAATATGAGACCATTCTGAAGCAAATCATTTTCACACAACAATAGATATACAATGAACTCTTGAATGAATCCCATAAGGATTGGAACAATCACCTCCCAGCATTTCCACTGATTCCCACTGATCAGTTACTAGCCTTCCCCTTTAAGTTGCAATTTCCTAAGATTCTTTAAATGTCTGTGATTTTGACACTAGTATGACAGGTCACCTAAAGCATTGAATATCAATCATGTTAGTACTGGTATCTCAGCTGTAAAGTTCTTTCTTTGTGGTCGTCAAAACTCTTCAGAAATCAAAGATCATTCCAAAAGAATCAGAACAGAATTTTGTTGGATTGTTCTTCTGTTAGTATAAATTCAATGGAAATATTTAAAAGTTTAGATGAAATGACTGATCAATGTTATTAAGAAATCCTCATGTAAGTCAACGTCGCAAAAGTCAAGAAATCTTCGAAGCCATTGCAATTATCATATGCCTGGAATTTTTCTTTTCTTTTCGTACGAAAATTTTCCTTTGTTGAGTTGTGCGCATGTCAACATTCACATCTCCAGTTCCCTGCATGTCGACTTCCATTAGGCTTATTGAACTTTGATGAATGTTTTTTGTTTTTATCATATCCATGAATGTGATGTATGCCATTGTGGAATTATGGAGATACACTGTACATGTGTATTATACAGATGTCAAATACAACAAGCTCAACTGAAAGATTTTCACAAAATATGATGTCCAGAATTTTCATTTTCTCTCCTGTGCTTTATTTAGGAGTGTGTGTACACTGTATATTGTTGGTTGAGTGAGAGTACATGTAGTACATGTATTGCTTTATTGGAATATTGTTAGCAAAAACACAAAAAACAAAAAATGGCTCAATGCCAACCATGGAAACATGAAATATGAGTGAAATACACAATGTATGACCCTTCTTTGCTGAAATCTCTCCACTGGTATAGAAAATGCACATTTGAAGTGAACTCGAGTTATAGAAGCAGAATTGCACTTTAATGACAACAGAATTCTCACACTAGCCCTGAAGGTGGCGCTCTTACTATACTTTCACAAAGACAGGATCCCCCGTTTTTACAGGCGCGGTGGAGCACCCCAATTTGCATCTCATTATCGCCCTGAATTCTATTTGAATTTCCAACGGGCATCCACGGCTGCCCGAAACTGTGTGCATGAAAAAGTCAAATCTTTACCTTCTCCTTGTGCCGCTATGCGTGCCGCTAGTAAACTCAAACTTCCCACACTATCTAAGTTTTTAAAAACCTTCCTTTTGATGAAAAAATTATGAAATTTGCTGCACTAGAACTTGAGATATTAAAGCGTTTTGAAAATCACCTCTCGCAAAACAAGCTCTCTGTTTTTTTCCGACTGGACTATGGCCGGGCTCCAATGTGTCCAAAATTGGCAACATAAGTTCATCAGGCCTCAATCCATATATGGTGAAAGTTTTCGCTTGGTTCCACCTGTACTTTTTGAGAAATCAACTTGTTTCTACGGGGTTTGGAATAGAAAATTGTAGTCAGCGAAACAATTGAAAATGACGTCATTTCTTTTCCCATAATATTTGGCATGCATGCTACGTGAGATTCAGGATTTCGTGCTCATTGTTGGTTTGCATGTGACGCAGTCAATTTTGCCAAGTGTCGCACGGTGGTGACTGCTGAGCTGCTGCCGCGCACGCTGCATGCAGCAATGCGTTGTGTGTGCTGTGACATGCAACGCTATACAGTGACGCGATTATATATACATGGGACCGACCTGTACGCTTTGTGTTTGTGTCATTTTTGACATCACCTTCTGTTTTTTTCCGACACAACCATGGCCGGGAATATTACGGTATGAAATTTAAAATGAAAGCAGATAACTAAATTTCAGTGTAGAATGGTGCTTTGGTTCCGCAATCACACTTCGTGAATTCTAGGATGATTTTCGAGGCATATTTTTGGTAATTTCGCTCGCCAGGTTTTCGCTAAAATTTCACATTTTATCATTGTCAAATCCATTAACATGTTATATGTGCATATTCGGACATGTTTTCAAATTCAAACTAACTCAATTTTAATCCGAAAATATGTTTCCTTAAATTGTTATTATCTTGAGAAGTTGTTTACTTTTTCTCAACTACGCGAGTACATGTTGTTTACTTTATGCAAATGAGGCTCGGCTGCCGATGGATTTCTGCGAGATAATTGGGGTGCTCCACCGCGCCTGTTTAAAAGCACCACATCTGGAGGGGACATACATAGGGGAGCCATAACAATTCAAGGACCCAAAAGCCTTGACAATATCCCCATTTCTCACAGGTTTCTATCATGTTTCTCATACACTGTATCAAGATACAAAAACAAAGTAATACTGTATAAAGAGCCGAGACTGCAAAATTGCCTCGTTATATTGGGGGGGGGGGGGGGAGGTTATATCTGACCTCTCTTATGATTAAGTTCCACTGAACATGGAAATTCCATACATACATGTCTACATAACACAGATTGCACTAAATTCAACACAGCCCGAATTTTATGGGTAACGTTAGAGGTACATGTAGTCTTCTTTCAAGGACACTCGTGCTGTTGGTAGCTCTTACAGTCATGAGCAAAGAGCCAGAGAGAGCCGAGGCTGAGCGAGTCAACATGAATGACTTTCGAGATCTAATGATTATGACAATTGGTCATGACCGGGAGATAGCAAAACCCACTCACTGCTCTCACTTGAAAAATTATGTCGTTGAAGAATCCAGTAAGTTACTTCCGCTATCGAAATCACTTGATTCACCCATCAACCGTGAGTGCATAACATGTATACATGAGCTTGCTTGGATGGCATTGTGCTGAATGATTGTGAGTTTTGCTACCAAATGCTGGTCGTAAAATTTAGTAATTCAAAAGAATTTGGTCAGGGCATCGCTTTAGGAAAGTTGTCTGTCTCTGACAATCACCATAGTAACAGTCGGTGATCAGAGCTTCTCAGTCAATCAGAACCTACAAGGACTGATAACTTGTCAGGTCTGGCCATTTTAATGAGAAGGTGCCCTGGTCTCCACGGGACCTCTCACTGGGTCCTGGCTCTCATGTATCGAACCTCTGCTTGCTTCTCTTACAATCACTACAGGTCTTACACCTGCAAATAATTCTCCTTAGACACACATGCTAAAAATAAAATAAATCAACAAGTACTATTATAAAAGTAATACACAATATATTCAGTGTCTTTCCCATTTCAAATCTAAGTAGACCAAAATTAAGTGATGTCACTCTAGTTAAGGAAAATTGCAAGGACATTTTTTCTGCTCAAATTCCACTCTGAGGTCCTCAAGAGAGATTCCATGGCTCCATCACTCAAAAATATCAAGTTTTCTGAATCGACACTAACACAAATGTACATTGTAGTCCCCCTAAATTAAAAAAAAAAAACAAGTCCAGTCTCTGTGATGAGGTTTATTTTGCAGAAGGATTCACCCTCATCAGCCACACATAATTACAATGTAGTTTTTACCAGACGTGTATGGGATGTTTAATTTTTTTTTTTTTCTGCCAGATTCATTTCAGTATCTTTGGTATGCAAGCATGATGGAGTTTGGGCTAGTCCACTTTACTCACAGGGGTGAGACCCGTGGTAGGACAGTCTTTAACCACCAAGGTTCCAGAGAATGGAGTCACAACCATCTTATCTCCTTTACTAGATGTTCGATGCCGCCACTTCAAAATATTTGAAGTACGTGCCAAACTGGATTTGCCTCACAGATAGGAAGACAATTGACTCGTATTTTATTGCATAATCACCAGTCACTCTGTCTAAGGAAGATATGTCATTATGATGCTAATTACAATATGTACTTTTCACCATATCTACTTGTGATATATGAGCTAAACTAAATGGTAAGGCAGGAGGACGTTACGAATAGAAATTACACAAAAATTGATGCATTTTAATTTTGCAAATTTCACAAGAGCCAAGAATCCCCAAATCAAAATGGACATAAAAGTTCTTGTCTACACTCTAGTGCATTGGATGCCAGTGGGAATTCGCAAAAATTTCATGCCGGCCAATATTTCTCACTCTACAGTATCTGATACGACAAACTATTGCACAAAGTATTTCCTCTAAGATCTTTTTATCTCCGTTGCCAGCCATACTTGAATCTGGCCATGGGGAAACTCTCCACATGGGAGCACAGGTGTTGACTTACTGTGTTGAAGGCTCCGTACCATCATGTTTGTATTTCAGTCACCACAGAGTAGAGTACTGTATACACCAAATATTTCGTGAGCTTTTCATTTTCGCCAATTTTCGCGAGTCAAGTGCTATTCGCGAAATTAAAGACACACGAAAATATTGACTCTGATCCAGATGTGGATGTGACGTACGCGTGTACATTTCTTTATTGAGTACAAGACTCCACGATCGCGAATTTAACCACTCTTGAAATCGTCCGGAATTTACGATTCACGAAAATTTAGACTCGCGAAATATATGGCGTATACAGTAATGTAAGTTCTGTCTACAGGGTTGGTTGATCTGCACTTGATTCTTCCTCACTCGCCCTCGATTGGCACAGCAACAATGAAACCTGTTTGAGGACGGTCTGATTTTGCTACTACATGCATTCCCATAGACGCTTGCCAGAGTATACTCGGGACTCGTCTTCGAGGGGTTAAGCTGAAAACCTACAGCAATGACATACCGTCGCTGGGGCAACAAGACCATGTATCTATATGTCAAATGTTCAGGAGTGTAAAAAAACATAGCGGCCAAAGCACTATAGCGAATGGGACAGCCTTTCCTTTGACATGCCATGGTGGCTTCATTTTTGGAGTAAGACAGTTGGGATTTGGACAGGACATCACTTAACCCATTATTTGACCATCAATCCAAAAAAGTCATTTCCACCAAAAATTTCAGATACAAGGTCTTGTCACCCCAGCGAGGACACTGCTGTGATTACTATGTCAAAATTACCCCTAGCTACCAAGTCATTGTAAATAGCCCTATACATGATGAGGAACTAGTTATGCATTGTACTGACTCACTCACTGCTAAATAGGACGGACACATAGAGCATTTGTGTAACTGCCACTGGTTTCCTCAACCCTGTGTGTGCTTGGAGCGCCAATTTCCACAGAAAGCCCCATAGCATTATACATCATGTCCAAAGTTCCTACAAGTAGCACAGAAAGGGTTAAATGGCATCAGGGGCACTCATTTCAGGGTTACCAGGCAGTTTACTACAAATGACTTGACTTGAGTCGAGACTTTCACTATTAACAGAACAACACTTGGCTCATTGACACAGACCTCCAAACCTTTAAAACTGAAAAACGGGGACAATTTGGCTCAAAAGTAGGTACAAAAGAGCAGTTCCCATAGGAGTAAGTAGTACAATGGACTCCCCTTATAACAAAGTCCTCGGGCCCGGCAGTTTTCTTTCGTTTTATCAAAATTTTGTTATGACCGAACAAATAAACAATAAAAAATCACAGAGTGGATAATGTTGCGGCCCAAATTTTTACTTCATTGTAACCAGAACTTTGTTATAACTGTGTTCGTTATAACGGGAGTACACTGTAAAATTATCAAGAAAAATATGAAAATCCTAATGAAACAAGAGCTGGGAATGGTCAAAATTCAGATTATTTCCTCCAAATGCAGAATAGTTGGGAGGTCTGTTGACATGATTTATTGAAAGCAAATCACATTGAATGATTTAAACTGATGGTCTCAATCCAAAAACACATCAGCCTTGATTTCAGTTGAGAATTTGACATACACCTGTAAAGACTTCTCTGAAAATACAGTGGACTCCCGTTATAACGAAGTCCTCGGGACCGGCAGTTTTCTTTTGTTATATCGAAATTTCGTTATAGCCAAACAAATAAACAATAAAAAACATAGAGAGGATATCATTGCGGCCGTAATCTTTATTTCGTTATAACCGGAATTTCGTTATGACCGTGTTCGTTATAGCGGGAGTGCACTGTATAGCTCTTGTAATTGATATCAATGACATGAAAGACAGGAACTAGAAGTTTGTTCAACTTTAATGAGGGTTGTATGAATATGTGATACTTTTAACAATTATTTCCTATCAGCACACTACAAGGGATGATGAGTTTTAATTGTAAGTGATTACATAAGCAAGGAACTACTTTTTCTTCTGCTTTCTCTGTCGCTGTTCCCCGAGCTGTCCAAGGCGACGGTCCATCTTCTTCTGCAGGTTGGCCCGGTGTGCGGGGTCTACACGCTTTTCCCGTGGCCCCCCACTGCCGTTGGTCACTACGCCTGCCTTCAACGTCTGGTGCCGGACGTGGGCACGCGCCGCCTCCTCACAGCCGTGCACTTCGGGCACGTGGTGACGAAAACAGTAGCGCTTGGCGCAGTGCGGGCACCACTGCCCCGTGAGGGCGATCTTCTCCCGACAGCGGACGAAGTTGCAGCGGTTGTCCCGCTCCACGGCAAGCGCCACCAGTGAGTCAAAGTCCTCCTCCTCCTTCGCGTCTTCGAGGGTGTGCTTCTGTTTGGCCTTCGTCTCCGCCCGGTTGCGACGGCGACGCCCGCCAGCAGCCGCGGAGTTCTGCCGTTCCTTCTCCTCGCAGATTTTTTCGCACCTGATCTCGTGCAGAAGCAGATTTCCCGGGGGAAGTTTCTTGGGGCAATACTGGCACTTTCGCAAATAAGAGTTTGACTTGTCCAAATCTTCTTTTGCATCCTCTCTGACATTTTCCTTTGTTCCTTCCATCTCGGCTTTCTCCACACTAGCCTCCTTACGCTCCTCTGCCTCCACTTCCACACATTCCTCGTTCTCTTTGTCTTCGTCCGATAAATTCTCCATCACATTCTCTGTCCGAACCTCTGCAACAAATTCCTCCACATCGACATCCAGGTCCACGGTCAGGTTTGTGTCGGCACATCCATTACTGCTCGGGGGTGGCAGGTCGCCCGCGTGGGGTGGATCCCTCTCTGGCTGTGCAGGAAGCTCCCCCTTTTCCTTGGTGACAACAATGTGCCGGTCTGCAGCCACCCCTGTACTGACATGAAAGAGTCCAAGGCCCTCTGCAAGCTGGATGTCAAGAGTCAGATCAGATAAAGCACAAAGTTATTTGTAGGTAGATAATACAAGAGCGGCAAATCAACAGGAACAATATCAAAAACAATATTTTGAGAGTTTGAATGGAGATGGTGATTTTGGTGTTGAGGTGATAATATACAGTCAAAGCTGTCTATAGTGGCCACCAACGGGAGGCCAAAAGAGTGGCTGTTATAATGTTATATATATCTTAATATATAATGAACTTACACAAATTCCTGTCACTTAATTGATGTGGGAGCATGATCCAGACAGGTCCTACAGGGGTATACCAGAACTCGTTTTCAGCATTGACACTTACTTCATGGACGACAAATCTCTGATGGGAATTCAGCGAAGTCGGGAAGGAGACGATCCGTTCCGCCGTTTCCTTCCTAAACTCAGCCAGTCTTCTCTTCACCTCATTCCTGAAAGTGGCATCTTCTTTACTCCTGCAAATGAAGAGATGCAATGCAAAAATAAATTCTTTATACGCCATATATTTAGAGTCTTATTTTTTGCGAATCAGAATTTGTGATCGCAGAGTACAGTAAGAATGGGAAATGTCCATGTGCAAGTCACATTCATGTCAGGATCGGAGCAAATATCTTTGCTTGTTAAAATTGCACACAGCACCCAAGAAATATATGGCATATACAGTAAATGCTAATCTCAGTCTTTTTAAATTGGGATCATAATAATAAAAAAAAAAAAATCTCTTCAATGATCTACTGCACTTGTTGCCTATCATTAACAGGGAATGCCTTTACAAATATTATGAAAACCATCACATTCAATCAATTTCTCTTTTTTTTTGGTAGCTTTAATATATAAATTTCATATTGATACAAATAGATCTATCTGTTTTTACATTAAAACTTTTCAAATACAAGCAAAATAAACAAACAAGCAACAAGAATAGAAAGATAATATAAATATTCATACTGCTGGTAAACGTGCCCCAGAATTCAGATTTGAATCATTACCTGTACGCATTTTTCCTTATTTAAACTGTAAATGATTCTGAATAACTTTTTCTTCATGAACGCCATATCATCACATAGGCAGGAGTGTGACTTGTCACAATTGGTCATTTATTCTGCTCAAAGAAGGAGTAAATTTAATGATCTTGTTTAGTGGCAATCATACATAAAAATCTATCCATGGCTTGCTTGAAACCTTGAATCTTGCTCACAACTTTCTGAATTTCCTTGAGAGTATCTGCCTTGAAGAAAACTGATCCCTCATGAGTTTGCTCCAACGCATAAATGCCTGGAGAAAAATTTTTTTTTTTCTTCAAAAATACAACTATTTTATTGTCATATAAATTTTACTCATTTGATATCTTCGCCAATCTAATCATTTGCTTATTTCCTTCAAGAAGTATTCTTAACATTAAAATAGAATATATGAACAATTATAATGTCTTTCTTTTCTTTTACTTTTTTCCCCAAGAAAATTGGGTTTAGGTGGTTACTGTGACTACTGAACAACATTTCAGTATTCATACATGTATTTCTCTCTGGAACAATAGATTCTGGCTTCAAATGATTTCCAACCATGCAAGAAAGTTTAGTCCCCTGACCTTTGAGCTGGATCCACTGAACTATGACCTTTGCCCTTCTCATGCCTCTGCCGCTGCTGACATCCTCGGTAGTCCCTGGGCCTCGCTCCGGCCGACTTGGAGGAGGAGGCAGGCCTCTTGGACTTGAAGACGAGATGGTCTGGCCGAGGGGCGCTGGAGCCCGACTCCAGGACTGTGTGGAGGGGTGAAAAGTTTGCCCCATATCAACCTTCTTCTCAAAGAGCGGAGAACATAGTGGTTGCTATAGCAACATGTGATCATATTTCACGCACTATATGTACTCACAGTAGCTCTGTGAGATCAGACTTTCTCTGTTGTTGTTGTTGCTGGTTTTTTTTTTCAAACACTTGAGTCCTCAACTTACTAGCAGTGCTACTGGTACAATAAACAATATTATCAGTGTTTGTGGGTGTATTGTGGCAAAATCAATGATGGCATAAATGGACGTTGTAGTCATAAGACCATCAATAGCAGTAGCAGTTGAATCTAAAGTAGCAGTAATAGTATCAGCGGCGGCAGCAGCAAGTAGTCATAATAATAATGATAGCACTTGCAGTAGTAACATAGGGGTCATGGTAGTCGTAGTATTAGTAGTAGAGGTAGGGATAGTAGTAGAAGTAGTAGTAGAAGTAGTAGTAGTAGTAGTAGTAGTAGTAGTAGTAGTAGTAGTAGTAGTAGTAGTAGTAGTAGTAGTAGTAGTAGTAGTAGTAGTAGTAGTAGTAGTAGTAGCAGTAGTAGTAGTTAGTAGTAGTAGTAGTAGTAGTAGTAGTAGTAGTAGTGGTAGTAGTAGTAGGAGCACAAAACGTAGTTAGTAGTAGTAGTAGTAGTAACAATTATAGTATTTATAGTATTGACAGCTGCAACGTTCTGGTGCACATATACGATATCAAACTGCAGTGACATTTAACTTTGGTGGATCACCCAGTCACACACCCTAAGCCTAGTGTGATACAAGCTGAGAAGAGTATCTCGGTCGTCACCTTCCTCGTACTCAAACGCTGTCCGCACCTCCCCGTGCTCCGTCATGTAGTCCAGGAGACTACGAAGGAAGGCATGCTTGCCCACGGTCTCCGAGTCGCAGACGACGGCCAGGTGGCGTCGCGCCCGCGTGATGGCGACGTTGATGCGCCGGTCTTCGGTCAGGAAGCCCACCTCACCTGGAAAGGGAGGAAAGATTAGGAGCTGCTCTTCCATTCTTCTCACCTTGCATCAAAATATATTTTTGTCACATGTGACCTAGCATCACAAAACGAACAAAAAGTCACATGCACTGATTTTGTGTTAGGACTGATAAAAGGTGAAATGGGTCAACCTAGCCAATCTTGAGTTTTTCATATTTTCTGAACTAGCACGTCTTTTTCTATGTTATGCTAAAGTTTAGGATCATAAAATATGTTTTTAGCGGTTTTTCTCAAACACTTTTTGGTGGAATAGTTGTGATTAGGTGTTTCTCATAGAGTTTTCTTTTCATTTCTTAAAAGCCCTGTCCATACTCTTCACTTTCAACTCCAATAACTTTAGAAAGAATGATGTTACTGCATAAAAAGTTGGCACTAATTAACTACATAATGTGTTGATAAAGCATGCTCAATTTCAGCTTAATCTGATAATCCCTTCATTGTTGTTGCTCCAATGTCTATCATCCTGTTTTTTGTCCCATTCATAGCACAGCTAGCACAGCTTTGCAAAGATTAAGCGCTTGAATAGACCCTGTACTTTAGAGCCCGTTTTCTCAGTTCACACTTTCCAGAGTGTGCGCTTTCTTTCCAATATTAGGATAGGTTAGGAGAGTCCACTTAAATTGAGTTTCATATCATTTTAAAGCTTAAAATCTGCTCTCTTTCAGAGTCTGCTCTTCAAACTAAAGATCCATGTCTGGCAACTTTTTGTTGGTTTTGTGATGCAGGGTCACATATTTTGTCTTCTGTCTCTTTCTATATTCTGCACCTGCTTATCTCTCTCTATCTCTCTCTTTTTCACTTATTTCATTTATTGATATCTCTCTTCCTACTTCTGCGTTTATCTCACCTACATCTCTGTCTCTCCCTTATCTCTCTTACTATATCCCTCTCTCTCTCTCTATATATATATATATATCTCCCCAGCTTTCTCTATCTCTCTCTCTTCCTATCTCTCCCTCTCTTTCCATCTCTCTCTTACAATCTCTCTGTCCCTATCTCTCTCTTTTCCTATCTCTTTATTTATCAATCTCTTCCTATGTCCCTCTCTATTTCTCTTCCTATCTCTATCTCTTCCTATCTTTGTCTTCCTCTCTATCAATCTAATTACCAATTCATCCATCCCTCAATCTATTCACCCATCTATAAATCAGTCAATCAATCCAGCTATCTGTGCATCTATCAATCTATCTACTGACCATCTATTTACCTATCCCATACATTAAAAGTAGCTTATCTCTCGTCACTCATCACATAACCACCTTTACTTCTGCCTCTTTTAATAAAATCAATCTGTCTATCCAACTCTTGTTTAAGCCAACTATCTATTCATCTTTTGGAAAAAAAAAGCAACAACAGCACACATTCTGTTTCTTCTCAAAGTAAAAGAAAAATGACATCAACAGCGCATCTGCGTGAATGTGACGCACTTGTATACATTTCTCCGTTTGGGACAGGACTACACAATCGCAAACTGAACCACCCGCAAAATCGTCAGGAAGTTCCGATTTGGGAAAATTTAGACTCGCTAAATATATGGCGTATTCAGTATACCCCACTCACCTCTGTCGTTGGAGCGAACCAGTGAGATGACGACGGCCTCCTTCTCCCGGCCCTGAAAGCCGTCCACAGACTTGATCTCCAGGCCGGGGTACTTGGCTGACAACCTCAGCCGTAGGAGGTCCACCTGCAGGTTGTAAGGTGCGATGACACAGACCTGCGCAGGCGTGAGTCCACTGGAGATGAGGTTGTCGACATGGTGAGCCACCAGATCGGCTTCACCTGAAACAAAAAATATTCAAAATTAATGAAATAAACAAAGATGGGAGATATGCATATCTATTGTAAAAAAAAAAAAAAATTTTAATAAAAAAAGGGGGGGAATGCTTGTTTGCATCTTAATTTTGAACATTTTTACAGGAGCCTAGATTCACGCATTTGCGTGTAAAAGTTCTACATTATATGCACTAAATGTTTGAAGCAACTCGCTAAATTTTCATGCCACAAAAAAGGCCATCGGCTCCAATTCACGAAAATTTTATGTCACAAAAATATTCTGTTTCACCATAATCACATTCCTAATAATCTGCTGGAATCATCATCATAGGTATTAGGTTCAACTTACATCGTTGTCATTTCATTTCCAACAAACACATATTACCATCACCACCATCATCACCATCTTCTCCTATTACTGCCATCATCATCAAGACCTCCATCATTGTCACTATGAGTGATCACCAGAGTCATTCTAAACATTAGTATTGTCCATTTTTTTATCATCATAAATACTAACAGTAATTATTGGAGTCATTCTAAACAGCATCATCGTCATCATCATCATCATTACAACCATCATCATCATCATCACCATCACCATCATCACTATAGCCACTACTACTACCTTGACCATCATCAACAACACTATCACCACCACCATCATCCTCACAACCTCCATTATTATCACGAGTGATAATTGGAATCATTGTAACTGTCATCAGTATTGCCATTTTTTTTTCCATCAGCATCATCAGTACCATCACTATCATCATCATCACTAACAGTACAAATTGGCGTCATTCTAAACATCACCAGTATTGTCACTTTTTTCAGCAACATCAGCATCATCATCATCATCATCATCATCAATATTACCAACACCACCATCATTTTCATCACTATTACCAGTACCACCATCATGACTGTCGGCACCATAAGATCATCATCATCATCGACTCTCACCACTGGCTCTTACCTTCGTTGCCCTTGGAAACCTCCTCCTCCAGCTCAAGCTCCGTGATGTCGCATCCCGCCGTGTCCATGAGGAGGAGTGCCAGGTTGGTGTTCTCGTTCTCCTCCACACTGGGAAGATCTCTGGAGATAGAAAGATGGGGGCACAGGGGTTTAGGGCAATTACCCCCTGGGCAATCACCCCGGACCCTTCCCCTGACCCTCACCCTAGTCCTGAGCCTAATTCTAACCCTAACCCAAAATCCGACCCTAAAACCTAACCCTTTCACTAAACCTTTGTACTAACCAGTATTTAGCTTTGGGGAAATTGCCCTCATGGGGGTAACTGCCCTGATACGGGGGCAAAGATGGTAACACGGGAAGAAAAGAAGCCACACCCAGTAACATGAATCATTACCAGATTACACTGGATCTTCAGGGCATCCAAGTGCTCGGACTTGTAGATATTGATACCAGTAATGGTTTCCAAAATTTCAAGAATTCATAGATTCTATGTGATACTGTGAAAAATACTTGTATCCTTGTATGATTTCCAGGCGAAAAATTTCATGGAATATGTTCACCAACAAATAAGCATAGTAATTAATGTGTAACGTAGACACAAAAACAAAAGAGAAAATTATATGTGACCCGCTACAACAAAAGGATCCGAAAGTCGGGGAAGGACAATTTTCTGAAAATGGCATGACATTATTCCCTTACTCTTCTTCTTTTCTTTCATATATAACACAACTCATAAAAGTATTCGGTTGCAGAGATATCGATGATTTTATTAGAACTAGCGCAGTCAAGTTGTTAAGGAAATCAGAGTTTCGAGAAAAACGCCTTCACAGTTTTCGTTCCGACGCTATAATGATCAAGGGGAGGCGAGAAAGTTTTCACCGCTTGACAATAGAAGCCATGCTCCTAGCGACTTCCGTGATGTTCATTCAAGCTTAGCGCCAGCGGTCTAGCACGACCAATCAGTAATCAGGATGCCACGCACCGACCAATAAGATCTCTCCCTCGTTGCTGGTCTAGCTGCAGCGCTAAATCCAAATCTTCGGACACGTTTCTGTTAAGTTGAAAGTCGGAAAATCATAGCCTAGAAAAATGCTGATTTCTTGCCTTTCCTTTGATCATTTAGCTTCCAATTTTCGGCATGTGATAGACAAAACATTAGACTACAAAATTATGCCGAAAACAGAAATCCGATTGTTTTGACCAATTTTGATGATGTGACTTCAAACTCGATTTTCTCGGCTCAGCCGTCAGCGACTTTAGGATCCTTTTGTTGTAGCGGGTCACATGTTTTCAAATCATGCCAGTTGATTTTACACAACCTTCTCCTTCATTTTTTAAATTTCAGAGCCGAATAAGCACACAGCAACAAATATACAATTTGAGCTTTCTTTAGGATCGCTCACCACTGTCTTAAGTTTCGTTTAGTTGCAGCATCTTTACGTCCCTCAGTAATTAAAGTAAAGGTATATGCTCGTGGACTGCAAGTTTCAGTATGTTATGTCTTGGAAGAAAATTTATTCAAGCCCGACCCCCACCATCCAAAAATGACCCCAGAACTTAGCATCATACTTCAAAAGGTGGCCAGCCACAGTCTCGTGTGATTCCAGCTTCCCGTCGTAGAGCTGGTCAGATGACCACTGCATGATGCTGTCGTTCATCCGATACTGCGTGGTCAGCATCCGCACCACGCGGTTACCATGGAGATCAATGATGCGTTCCATTAGTGATGTTGCCAAGCCCTCTTCAGCCGCCCTTGTGAAAGAATGATGATTAAATTCAGACAATAATTGAAGAGACATAACATGATACACCTTGAATTTCAGTTTTTGCAATAATTCTAATTTGGACTGACCTAAAGGTAAGAAAATCTATACTATTTCAGACACTGAAGTATTTACACAACAGTCACTGTTTTTCCAGAGTATAAACTTCACTCAAATCTACCTGGGAGGGTGGGGGAGGGGGTTGAATCAACCCTCCCCCGGCTACAGAACACCCCAAAAAGCCCAGCCTGGTTAGGGTTAAGAATCGAGTATGAAAGGGGTGTGGTTAATCGCATCCAGTACTAACTTCTGCGACATGATGGTGGCTGGGAGCTGGCGATGGTCCCCAGCCAGCAGACACCTGGGAGCGCTGAGGAGAGGAATCCAACAGGCTGCCTCCAACGACTGCAACAAGGCAAAGTGACGACATATAATTAATCCATCAGATCTTGTGATATCTGGTTCTGAATACTTACAGGATAACCTTTTAAATCCATGAAGTCCCAGCAAACACATTCTGCGGTTTGTGCAATGTGTACTATTATGTACCATTCATTGCTACTGTTTCATCAAGAGTAAAAAAAAATAAAATAACAAAGAAAGTGAATAAATGAATAGAATATAAAGATTTTCTTATTTGAGCAATGTGCTGTTTGTTTCAGTTGTAGAATCTCTAGTCACTTCTTTACTGCTAAATTTATGACTGAATCTCGAATTGGCAACATGTTTAAAAGGCAAGAGTTCCCGTTTCACACTCAAATTGGCAACTTCTTTTGAATTTGATTTTGTGCAGACTTAATGAGCTCAAACCTGTCTTGTATTGTCTACTCACTCACTGTCATATCCCAAGATATTATATGCCCTTCTTAAGCAACAGCTAACTGTGGACATTCTCACAAGCTCTTTATTCCATATGCATGAACTGTTGGCTACCAAAGGACATTCTTCCCAGACACAATCAGACTATGGAATGCTCTGCCCCAAAATGTCTTCAGCTGCACCACTTTAGCTCAGTTAAGCAAGTGGTGCAGGATATTCAACTCCGCTAGATGGGTATGAAGTGTTTTTTAGCTGCATGCACGTATTCAAAAAGTAGTTACAGTGGACTCCCGTTATAACAAAATCCTCGAGACCAGCAGTTTTCTTTCGTTATATCCAAATTTCGTTGTAACCGAACAAATAAACAATAAAAAACAGAGAGCCAATCATTTTGCAATCTGGATTTTTATTTTGTTGTAACCGGAATTTCGTTATAATGCGAGTGCACTGTATTTTAACCTGCACTGTACATAAGCATGCCCACACAATGCCTGCCAACAGTATGACGATACACCAGAGGTGGACTGTACTGAACAGGAAGAAGAAGAAGAAGAAAAAAAAAAAACATGGTAGATACAGTCAAACGTGTTAATAGCTGCCACTCAAGGGGAACAAAAAAGATGGGCGCTATACACAGGATCTTTAACATGGGTTTCCTCTCGGGGGTGGGGGGGGGAATTCTTTTTAAAGCTGTATACAGCAGGTACCTGTGCACATTCATCGATGACCACCAGATCAAAGTGGCCTTGGTCCAGAGCACCAAGGGGACCGGAGGCTGAGGCACTCGTGTTCGTCGCCAGCACGACGTCGGCCGCGGTGAGGATGTCTCGGATCGCACGCTGCTCCCGCGACTTGAGGTCCTGGCGGAGGAACCTCACATCATCACGGAGACGATACCTCTCATCCTTGTCCTTCGTCTTGCGCATCTGACTCTGGGGAAGAATTTTTAGACAAGGAGATAAAAAGTGATGCTCATACCGCAAATTTACTGTTAACAATTTCTAAGTTCATGTTCAGTGTTTGTTAGGCAACATTTCTTCAGACATTTTGGCTTTTGAGCAAGTTTTCCATGCAGCTGACTGGTACTTACCAGTAACAGTGAATGAGAAATCATTCATAGAACCATTTTATAAACCAAATAATGCACAGATTGTAAGTTTGTGACATTAGTGAAGATGCAGTGCACTCTCTCGTACTCCAATGTCATGGAAAATGTACTCAGCTGCACCCTGTGCATGTTACACCATTGGTAATACCCTTGAGTGGGCTGCATCTCCACTAATGCCCTTTAGCTAACCTGTGCATCAACTGTATATTAATTGTTGCAGACAAACAGGAACTAATTTTGGCAAGCACATGAACACTACTCTTAAATCATGGCAGTCTTTGATGCTATGGCAGTCTTTGATGCTGTGCATCTGTGTGCGTGCATCTCGAGGTAAGTCTCTCAAGAGCGAGAAAAGAAGAGACAGAGAATGAGAGAGAAAGTGTGAGAGGGAAGAGAAAGAAGGTAGAAGATCTCCTTAAAGTATTCCAAGCCCACCAATGCGCCATCAATGTCCCGTCGGATGTCCCTGACGATGGCCGCTCCGTCGCTGGTGGCCAGGACAGCATCCAGTGCGAACCGCTGGATGGTGGGCAGCAGACGGGCCGGATGACCAAGCCGGACAGGCCGGCAGGACGGCACAGCGGCCAGTCTCTCCACCAGGTTGTCAACGGCAACGTTAGACGGTGCACAGGCTAAAACCTGGTGTCAAGATTCAGAGCAACAAAACCAATACAAGAAGGATTTTATATCAATACTCTCAACAAAGGATTTAACAGCATAGAACAGTTAACAGGATTTAAGCAACATTTTAAACACAAGAAAATAATAACAGAGTAATAGTTGCAGGTGATTTGTGTGTGTGTCCAAAAACACTTGTTTCTTTCTTTCTTTCTTTCTTGAGGAGGGGATTTGTGATGATGGGCATGAAATGGTATATTTGTTCTTTAACATGATTGGAATACAGTTTAACCCTATTCTAACTGGGCTATTTGAGACCAAGTTTTTACTGAGGGGGGGTCAATTTGACCCCCCCTTCAGATCTCGGCCGCCGATCGTGCGATCGCCGCGAAATTTTGCCTGAAGATAGAGCTGGATGTCAACTACAAGACAACATGGTCATCCAATAGAAAAATATTGCCTTTCTATTTTTAATAAATTAATTATGCAAATTTGTGCATGAAATCATATTTTCACCTATAACTCCATTAAAAAGACTGGAGGATTGCTAAATTTTTGTGTCAGAATTCCTCAAGATACATCAAACAATTTTCTTGTAAAAAATTACCACAATCAAAATCAATTTCTTTTGTTTTTTATTGTTTTGTTAATTTTTTTTTATGTATTTTATTGTTTTTTCGACCTTTTGTTTTCTATTGTTTTTTTGCCAAAATTTGTTGCAGGCACTTTTTCAGGCTTATCTACACTAGAATTGATTAATTTCAATGGTTAAAAGTTGAAATGATCTAATTTATATCAATTTAACCAAAAAACACAATTTGCATTGGATTTGCACACGATATCATGAATTTGAGCTGTTTTTTGGTTGACATGCATATGCAAAACATTATGTAAGTTCAAAACGGTGTACCCGGACATCGCAAATTTGGTCTCAAAATATGCGGGAGACTTCAATGGAAAAAGTCACGAAACGACGCGGCAAAATCTTTGCGCGTTGCGAAATCGTGGCGCGAAACGTCAAGGGGGGGTCAATTTGACCCCCCCCCCCCAGTTAGAATAGGGTTAACTTGCTATCCATGGCTTTATGTCATAGTGGATTGTACTGTACTCACAACTAATTCTTTACTAGTTTGGGTACTGTAATTAGCATGATTACGGAGGAGAGGAAAAGATGAAAGCAACTCAACATGTCACACGTAACAACACTGATACCAAACGGATCACCACCATACTAGTACCAGACTTTCTTAAGGCAACAATGAAACTTTATTTCCTCCCCTCGAGCGCCATAGTCCCACAAGTCTCCAATCTTCCTCTCTGCCCCACGTGGGCTCAACAGGTTATACTTACTTAACATAAATGCATAATTATATTCATGACAGCAGAAAAATTTGTGCAAGAAATTTTTCACACTCTGCGAGGTATGATGAATTTCATGGGTTTTTTTTTTTAATCTGCAGAATCAAAATTTTATATAAAATGGTATTGCAAATAACAGGCAGATTACTGGTGCATTCATACTTCGTATTAGGCTCACGTTGCACGAAATGTGCAAACATTTCCACACCCCAAAAATGTCCACGTTTACAGTCATATCCTAGAGTAGGCCTACAGAGTACTAGTTGTATGCCTAACCCTAATGAGTAGTGTTTTTGCTGGAGTCAACAACAGACATGTATCCACAGTATAAGAAATAAATAAATACATTGAGTGCATTCTAAGGGATACACAAATCATTTTTTGAGAGGGGTAGGAATGGGGTTTGAGGGGGTTTATTTTTTCAGTTGTGAAAACCTGCTGTCTACCAACATGTAAACCTTATCTGTTATCTGCCATATAAATGCCAAGCATCTTTATGATGTCCAGACTTTCCAAGCCAAGTTTCTCTAACAACATCCATACCTTCATGCCCTGTTTGACAGCCTGCAGAATGACTTCAACCACGGTCGTTGTCTTGCCCGTGCCCGGTGGGCCGTGGATGACGGCGACCTCTCGCTGACACAGGGCAAAGGTCACGGCCTCTCTCTGACTCTCGTTAAGCTTCTGATTGAAATACTTCAGTCCTTCAGACTCTGGGGGCAGGAGTATACATGTTAAGAAGTAAAGGACAGTAAATGTGACCCTGCACCACAAAACAAACAAAAAGTCGCCAGACATGGATTTTTAATTAAGGACAGATTCTGAAAGAGCAGTCTCTAAGCTTTAAAATGATGTATAACTCAATTCAAATGGATTCTCCTAACCTATATAAATATTAGAAAGAAAGCACACACTCTGGAAAGTGTGAACTGAGAAAAGAGGCTCTGAAGTACAGAGCTTAAAGGGACTGTACAGTAATGGTTGAGGTGGGGATTCATGTTTTGAACATTCCTAAGTGAGATAATGAAAAGCCTCTTATGAAATATGAAAGAGCATGTAATTTTAAGAAGGATTCAACATTTATTTGATGAAAATTGGTTTTCAAATGGCTGAGATATCCAAAAAAGTGCTAATAATAAAAGGCGACATGCCACAACTTTATTAGGATCTCTTTGTTTCACCTTGTTTTTGGATATCTCAGCCATTTCAAAACCGATTTTCATCGAATAAACTTTTGATACCCCTTAGAACTGCATGCTCTTTGACATCTCATAGAGTGGTTTCTGAATATCTCGCAAAACGTTAAAAGCTAAATCCTCACCTCGACCAGAACTGTACACACCCTTTAACAAGTGCTTAATCTTTACTAAGCCGTACTAACTGTGCCATGAATGGGACAAAATCATGATGTTAACCATTGTAGCACCAACGATTAAGGGATTATCAGATTAAGCTGAAATTGAAGATTGTCTATTACCACATTATGACCATGATAAATGTCAACTTTCAGAGCAGTAGTGTCATCCTTTCAAAACTTATTAGAGTTGAAAGTGAAGAGGGTGCAAAGGATTTTCAAGTAATGAAAGGGGCCTCTAAGAAAAACCTGATCACAATACTCTACCAAAAAAGGGGTTGTAGAAAAACTGCTGAAAACCCACTTTCCCATTCAATTCATGATCCCGAACTCAAGAATAATGTATTCTCAAGAAACTCAAGAATAGCTCTTTAAGAAAATATGGAAAACTCAAAATTGACTCGGTTGACCTATTTCACCTGTCTTGAGTCCTTGCCTCATCAGAATGCAGATTTTCAAATTGTTGCAGAACACTAGCCTGATCATTAGTTCTACTTGCTGGAAAAGGAAGTCCAAAAGGATCAGCAAATGATGTAGAAAATCAGGTTACCTTTCAGGTAAAGGGCTTGATAAAACACAATCACTTGAAGAAACAGTACAGGTTAATTCACATACTTAAATACACTGGAATAACAAAAACTTGGTTCGATCAAGTGTTAGTGTTGCTTTGCATTGGGGCTTCTTCACGAAAGTGTTTGAGAGTTGCTAAAATGGAATTAAGTGTGAAAAAGGTGACTTCAAAAGCTTTTGCTTGCCAAATTCAGAAAAAAAAAATACTTGTGATACAGTGATACAATGATTAATAACTGACTTTGTGCGCCTCCATAAAACAAAAGCTAATGCTCCCCTCACTCCCAATCCCCCCCCCCCCCATCAAGTGACCTTTGAACTCACCCACAGAGTTTCCATCAGGGGCTGGAAGGCGCATGGGAGACCCAATCTCCCCTTCCCCGTAAAGAACCTCTATGAGCCGTACTGCAGGGCCTGCCCTGTATTCGTCCAGTTCATGGAGAGCTCTGTCCCACACCACGGCAATCACCACCACAATTAAAAGATACAAAAGTCTGTCACAGCATGTTGCATAAATTTAATGTATGGCCATATGGTGAAATCTTATTTTTTGAGTAGTGAGCTGACATTCTGGCTTTTTGATTAACCCGCTGAAGACGAGTCCCGAGTATACTCAGACAAGTGTCTATGGGAAATGCGTGTTGTAGCAAAATCAGTCTGTCCTCAACGGGTTAAGAAACTGCAAAATTTCACTGGATGGATGAGGGAGGCTATTAACATCCAGCCGGAGTGTGAGCACAGTGAATCCCAACATGGGGCAATACTCATCCCCTGGACAGTAAAACTGCCAATACTCAATTTACAGCGACCCAACGCCAGTCGGACGGGGCTTGATGCAAACAGTAGGCAAAAGCTCATGAAGGTAAAATCAAACTTTGATTGTGATGGCTCATGAACTATGAAAATTTGCTTTTAAATGACACTCTGTGATAAGTACAGCATTTCTCCTAGCCGAGAGATAAATTGCAACAACAGAAATCAACCGATTATTTAAAAGGGAAAATTAATCTTCAACAAAACTAATGACGACTACAGAATTATCATGCAGATTCTACTCACCTTTTGAGTCTTCTGTACGTGACATCATTGGCCAGTTTGGTCAGTTTGTAAGTATTGTCGTGACCCCTGGATAGCCCCTCCACGTTCTCCTCGAATGCAACTGCGATGCTAGTGGCTGTGACCTTTGACACGATGCCAGATGCCAGCAGGGAGGATGATGTCGTGTCGCTATTTGAGACGCTCACGCCCGCAATATCACCTTTAGGGGGAAAACAACATCAAACGCCGTGACGGAAACTGCAGCAAATGACTGACGTAATAACAGGGAAGGATGACCAATATTTCATTAACATTTTCTCCTCTCCTACCTGCTACAAAACAAACACTTCTCTCTTCTTTAGAATGTCTGTAACTGATAGGATCAAACTCATTTAACATCACCATGTAGTATTGGTTTAGCATGACATAACATGCGCATAGGGCTCACCAACAGTCATCCACTGAAATCAGGGAGACCTCAAAGAGTAATCTGGAAGATACTTGCTCAAAGGCATAATTTCCCTTTTGCACATGAAACAAAAACCCAGCATTAGCACTTTAAAGTAATTCTTAATATGTGAGTATAGGAATAGAAACAACCACAAAATTTGAATCCTTTTAATTGATGTTAAGTATTGTTAAATACACAAAATGTGAACTAAATGTTTTCAGACTAAACCGTATACAGTTACAATTTAATCTCCTTATACTTCAGGCTTAATTGCAAAAATTTTATATGGTAAGATGTACCTACACATATGCATCAAATGTGATATCTTGAACATTTTTTAAATCACTGCTCCCAAAGGTAAACAGGACCTTTAATACATGGACTCTAATGAGCAAAAACACCTCCAGAATAAGGAGAATTTTTATATTCTCTAGACATGGAAAGGTACAAGAGTATGGAAGTTTTTAGGAACCTGCAGAATCATGGAGACTTGGTAGATCTGTGTGCAGTTCAATGACATTTGCTGCTACAACAATTGCTCCCATGAAATATCTGCATGCTAAGCCATAAATTCTACCAGCAAACATAACCTTAACCCCAATCATAATCCTCGCATCAATCTAAACCTAAAACCCTATCACAACTCTAATCCTAACCCTAAGTCCTTGGAGAAAATTAGACCGGAGCAATTGTCGCAGGAGCAAATGTTGTGTCGTCCTGTGTGCAGTGCCCCTTTGAGTGGTTTGCAAATCAAACTCCTTTAACCCTGCACACATCTTTGATATAATACACTGTGGCATATTCTCCGTTTTTGCTTTACTGTTCACCGATACCTGATCCAAAGTTGTGCGCCGGCAACTTGCCCTCTTGACCCTGCACCCTCGAAGGTTCAAAGGTCAGAACGGCTCTTCCATACAAGCCCGTCGCCTGGCTGGCCACGTGGAGTTTCAGGAGACATATTCCCCGGCGCTCGAGCTCACGAGTGGAGAGTTTCCCAAGAAGTTCACTAGAAATACACAGACATAAAAATAAAATCATTTTGAATTACATTCTAAACCAATGAGAAAATATGAATTTTTAGAAGACAATCACCTCAACCCATGAGAACCCCTGGCAGGAAATGGTATACATACAATAAAAAGGGCTAATAGATAAAGGACAAGTTTACCTTCATAGATTTCTGGATTGAGTAAATGGCAGCAATATTAGTAGAACACATCAGTGAGAGTTTGAGGAAAATCAGACAGCTTGTTCAAAAGATATGAATTTTTGAAGTTTCTGCTCAGTCACTGCTGGATATTAAAGAAGACTACTACAGTGTATGATGTCACATGCATAGAACAATGTAAAAAAATATAAAGAGAAGTTTACAAATGTTACTTTTTGAAAAAAAACAAGAGACCCGCGGGTCACGCGCTCACCTGAGTATCGCAAGTTCACCTTCCATGTATTCTTGCAGCTCTTACCTGAGAACATTGGAAACTTATGGTGGGGGTAGCGGTGAGAATGGGGGCATGGTGTCCATTTACATATTCCATCACGCTGGTAAAAATACCTGCCAAGTACACTGTACTTAATAGAACATTGGATTATGCAGCTTGGGAAAAAAGACTGAAAGCCCTATCACTTTTGATTAGAACTAGAGAAAAATATTATTTAATATTCATTAATTTAGGAGGTTTGGACCCCCTGGGGCCCCCAAGGAAAGCATGGTGCCCATTCAAACACTTTGAGATCTTATCCTTATGGGAATGCTACTTGACAAGTTTGGTGAAAATCCATTATGTTGTTTTCAGCAAAAAGATTAAAATTTAGGCCCGCATTTGCCCCCCCCCCCCCCCCCCCTCCCCATCCCATTCTGCTTCCTTGGGTCCCAAGGGGGTGGGGAGGGCACCCCTGATTCTCCCATGAACAAACTTGAAACAACAGTCATCAATATACAGTGTACTGACTCATTGTATTAATTAAGCTCAATCACTTCCAGTTCTAGAGAAAATCTGTAAAGATTCCCTACAGGAGGGGGGGGGGGAACCCATTGGGCCCCCAGGTGGAGCATGGTGCCAATTTGATGGAATCGAGATTCTATCCCCCTAGGGATGCGACCTGCAAAGTTTGGTGAAAATTAGCTATAGGGTTTTCAAGAAAAAGCTGAAAATTTACAATTTTGGTCCAAATTTAGGCCCCCTGGGGCCCCCCAGGTGGGGCATGGTGCCCATTTGATGGGAATAAGATTCTTTCCCCCTAGGGATGCTACCTGCCAACTTTGGTGAAAATTCATAATGGCATTTTCAAGAAAAAGATGAAAATGTACAATTTGGGCCCCATTAGGACCCCTCCCCACCCCCCTCCGTTGGATCCGCCATGAACAAACTTGAAACTACAGTCATCAATGTACTAATTCATAGTATTAACTTCGCTCTATCACTTCTGGTTCTAGAGAAGAAGATTTTTTTTTAAGATTCCTTAATTTTGGGGGATTTGGGCCCCTCTGGGGCCCCCAGGTGGGGTATGGTGCCCACTTGAACAAATTGAGATCCTATCCCCCTAGGGATGCTACCTGCCAAGTTTGGTGAAAATCGGTTAAGGGGTTCTCAAGAAGAAGATGAAAATATAAAAGTTTACGCACGACGCACGACGGACGACGCACGCCGCACGCCGGACGCCGGACGAAGAGCGATCGCAATAGCTCACTTGAGCCTTCGGCTCAGGTGAGCTAAAAAATGCACATTTCCTCGACTTGTCACTGATGTACGTTAGGCGTAACGATTTTCATCGAATAAACTTTGATTACCGGTACCAGTACTCTTCAAATCTTATGCTGTTTCGTATTTCAAGTGGTTTCTAAATACTACGTCTCCGAAAAAAGTTTAAATCTGAATCCCCATTCTCAACCAAAACTATACACGTAAGACAAGAACTTTTCACCTCGTCTGCTCCACTTCTGCCTGACGTTCCAAATTCAGAAGTTCAAGGTGCTTTGCGACAAACTCTCTCACAGCCATCCTTGACTACAAAAAAAAAAAGATTCTTGACGACAAAAGATCCCAGGGGTCACACCATCTTGCCGCTACTTGCAAGTGTCCACTGATGTAACTGTACTGGTTCCTTTGGACATGAACAGATAACATTTACCATGGTAGTTATTTCACATAGGTACATGTAAAATTTAGATACATATTTCAGACCAATCACATCCTTATAAGTGGCTTATAAGGGCGGTGAGTTGGCTCAGTCGGTAGCGCGTCTGCCTCACGATCTCGTGGCCCGGGTTCGAACCCGAATCTGGACTGAGCAATGTTGTGTGTAAGCATACCGTCCCCTCTAGCAAGAGGCAAAACACTCTGTCCCTCGGGATAGAACATAAAATGGAGGTCCTGTGTATGAGAGAGCAACAACTCATGCACGTAAAAGATCCCGCTTCATTCATTCATCGCAAAAAGCAGGGTGTTTAACTCGGTGAAGTGGTCCCACCTCACATCCAACTGGACCCCATGGAAGACCAGCTTAAAGTAGCTGAATATGGGCTATCCAGCCATCTTCTCAGATGGAAAATGAACAAACAAACAAACAAACAAACAAACAAACAAGTCACGGACATTAAAGCTGAGAATACATACTGTAGAAAATTTGGCCAAGAATTTACAAATTTGACACTTGCTTACAATTTATACAAATGAACACTTTGAAAATCTGTGCACACTTGTTGTGTGGTGAATTTACTTATCTTTTGCGATTGATTTGTGATATTTTCATTTATCAACGAACCACACTACTCTGCATATGTATGTGACCCGCTACAACAAAAGGATCCGAAAGTCGGGGGAGGACAATTTTCTGAAAATGGCATGACATTATTCCCTTACTCTTCTACTTTAATTTCATATATAGCACAACTCATAAAAGTACTCAGTTGCGGAGATATTGTTGATTTCATTAGCGTATGTCAAGTGGTTGAGGAAATCAGAGTTTCGAGAAAAACACAAAGTTTTCCTTCCGACGCTATCATGATCAAAGGGAGGCGAGACAGTTTTCAGCGCTTGACAATCGAAGGCATGCTCCTAACGACCTCCGCGACGTTCATTCAAGCTTAGCGCCAGCGGTCTACGCATGACCAATCGGTAATCAGGATGCCATGCACTGACCAGTAAGATCACTCCTTCGTTGCTAGGGGCGGAGTCTAGCTGCGGCGCTAAATCCAAATCTCCGGACACGTTTCGGTTGCATTGAAAGTCGGAAAATCATGGCCCAGGAAAACGCTGATTTCTTGCCTTTCCTTTGATCATTTAGCTTCGAAATTTCAGCAGAAGATAGACAAAACATTAGACTAGAAAATTATGCCAAAAACAGAAATCTGATTGTTTTGACCAATTTTGATGATTTGACTTCAAACTCCATTTTCTCGGCTCTGCCGTCAGCGACGGACTTTTGTAGTAGCAGGTCACGTATGATCTGCATTACTGCATAGTTACACATTGCAGAGCTGTTTTTATCATGATGTTTACTGTGAACTCGTTCAAACTGAGTGTTTCAATGATTCTTTACTAATAATAATAAGTGAGACCAGTGAGTGTCTATTGCCAAATACTTGATCTCAAGGACTTCAGTGCTTCGACTCGTGTGTAAAATTTACGTCTTAACATATGAAGAAATGGACAATTCAGACTAAAAGTTCAATTTCACTTCAACGCACTACAACTTCAAATTACCTGGACCCTGGCCTGCTCTTTCAGACTAGCACAAATGAATGAAAGTGGAATTAAACACAAACTACGACTGATGTAAGTGATGACGAGAACAGTTCTGGATGTGGTAAATTTACTTCCGACTAGGCCTACAGAATCAAAATGACAGCACAAATTCTTGCAAACTGTGGTCTGCAATGCAGTGTTGGTAGCCCGACCAGACGCCGTGCGCGTCTTCTCTGTAGTAGCTGTACAGCGACAGGGTTGCCCTGTCTAAATTTCTAGATCACACCGCATAGACCTAGATATTCTACGCATAACTTTTAACTTAGTGTGAGGATGTCACAAACTACACCATTTGTAACATATGGGACTACATATTACTATCGCGGCATGAAAGCTGAAGATTCAGAGCTGCCTCTAGAATATGTCTACATTACATACAGTGCCTTTACTGAGTATGGTAATGTACCAGTGGTAGCTTATGTCAGTAAACGAATTATCGTCCTTACACCTAAATTTGACGCAAAAGACGAGATTTCTACGGCCTTACCGTCTCCCTTGATGCCTCACTCAGTCCCACAGGTTAATCTTCGCGTGTTCGATCACTCTAATGGCATGCAATACTAGTATGCATGGGAGTGCAATCATGGGGGAGCAATCAACATACTAGTACACACGTATGCGTACGTACGTGAGTCATAGACGGTTCTGGCATCGCATGGTCGAAGCGAAATCACCAGTACGTAGATATTTCGCCATATGTTGTAATACCGTAAACTGCCTTCTTACAAACTAACAATATTGTCATCATCTCTCTCACAGCAAACATTGATTGTTATTATCTCTCACAGTAAACAACAACTAAAAATTTTAATGTTTTGACAGTTCATTATTTCCTATCGTGCGTTAACCACAAAGAAACAATTTTGCAAATCAGTTTGTCTCTTTAATCATTAGGCTATCCAATATGTATAGGTAGACAATCATAATTACATATTATCTATACATCTTTATTTGGCATTTTGACAGGAGGAACAGTAGTCTCCATTCAATGAATTAAGGCTTTCATAAACGGTATCAAAATACTTTGAAGTTTTTGTAGTGAACTTTTGAACGGAAAACGGCATGTGACGACTTCTTATTCTTTCTTCTTATTATTCTCCTCCTCCTTCTTTTTCCTCTTCTTTTTCTTCTTCTTCTTCTTCTTCTTCTTCTTCTTCTTCTTCTTCTTCTTCTTCTTCTTCTTCTTCTTCTTCTTCTTTCTTCCTCTTGTTCCTCCTCCTCCCGGTCCTTCTCCGCCTTTTCCGCTTCCTTTTCAAATCTATCATTATCAGTTTAGATGAATAGATTGAACCAATTTAATACCTCCTCTATAGACAAACGGAATGAGTAGTATATTGTCGGTCTATATATATCATAATGCTCTCGTGATGGATATCTTCTTATTGACTGTTCGAACAAAGTGCTACTGAAGCCTACTACTATGTGACCGTTGGTCATCGGATCATGCGAATAATATATTTTGGGAAACGATAAAAACAATGTTGATTACTTACAGCCATCTGAATGTCAGATCATTATTTCCATTGATAGTTTTTTTTTTTCTCACTAAGACTGGCGTGCATATTAAAGAATACACTAATTCCCATTATCATTGGATGCTAAAACCGAATATTTTTGATGCTGTTGTTGTTGTTGTTGTTGTTGTTGTTGTCAATTAATATAAACGAATTGCACGGGATATCTCCAGTTCCTTCTCACGCTAATTAATTTTGATAGAGGGAGAAAAATCAAAAGAGGGGGAAAATGAAAGTTTTATCATAATGAGATGCTAGAAATCAGAACAGAATCAGGACAGAAAATATTGAAGTCATATTAGTTTTAAAGTTTCTCATGTTTGTACCAAAATGACCTCATTATGAAATTAACACTTGCGACAACGACATCGCTTCATAACTTTCTTATCTGTTTTCATATATAGTAAAATTAATGTTGGGTTATTGGGACGGTGGCTTCCGCTATATACACTATTGAAACTCCACTTAATTTCCAATCACTTTACAGTTCGTGGTGATCAAACAGTAAGAATTTATCATTTTTTTTCCTTTTTGCCGTTTAGTGTAATAAACTTGTGAAAGATATTATGATTGTCTTCGAGATCTTGAATTTTGAGGAAAACTTTAAAAAGTTTTAGTAATTAAAAAGTTTCTCATCTTTGCTTCGATTTTCATAGGCCTGCGTAACTGGGATTTTCATGGGAGGGTTCAGAATTTTAAAAAGTGGAACACTTTCGGGTTTAAAGGCATATAATTTACCATTTGAATGCAGTGGCGTATCTAGGGAAAACGGCGCCCGGGGCAAGCGCGAAAATTGCGCCCCTAATTTCTAAAAAGTGTTCAACCCAAACCCCATCCCGGTAGGGACTTTAAAAAAGTCCACATGATATGCTTTTTCAAGCACTTAAATGGGTCTTTTGAGGGTGATTTAAATGTAATAAATTTTGATAAATTTTGGCGAGTGAGCGCAGCGAGCGAGCCGAAAATTTGTGTATTTCAGCTTACAAAACATGGAATTCTTGTCATTTTTGGTTATTAAATCTTCGAAGTATACAATTCTAATGAAGATATAGTGACGGCCTTATAGATAACGATTTATACCAACAGTGTTCAACCCCAAATCCCATCCCGGTAGGGACTTAAAAAAGAAGTCCACATGATATGCTTTTTCAAACACTTAAAATGGGTCTTTTGAGGGTGATATAAATGTAATAAATTTTGATATATATTTTGGCGAGCGAGCGCAGCGAGCGAGCCGAAAATTTATGTATTTCAGCTTACAAAAGTGGAATTCTTGTCATTTTTTGGTTATTAACTCTTACAATTCAAATGAAGATATAGTGACGGCCTTATAGGTAACGATTTATTCCAACAAACTGAGGACTTGAAAAAATACTCTAAATTAGTATATTTCCGCGTCATCATTACGTTTTGTTCTTATCTTCTTCTCTCTTTTTTTTTTGGATAAATTTTGTCGAGAGAGCGCAGCGAGCGAGCCGAAAATGTCAGCTTACAAAACATGGAATTTCAGCTTACAAATTTCAGCTTACAAAACATGGAATTCATGTTTTGTTTTTATCTTGTTTGATTTGGTTTTCCGCCCCCCCCCCCCCCCCCCCCCCCCGGTCCGGGCGAGGTGTTTTTTTTTTTTTTTTTTTTTTTTTTTTCCTTCTTCTTCTTCTTCTTCTTCTTCTTCTTCTTCTTCTCCTTCGTCGTCGCTTTTTTTTTTGTCTTGTTTTTTTCTTTCCCCCCCCCCCAGATACGCCACTGTTTGAATGCAGATGAAACAAAAACCCAGCACTAGACTAGTGCTTCAAAATAGTTTCAAAGTGAGAGTTAGGGCTAGAAACAACTAATGTAAAAATTTGAACCAGTATATCCGATGTTAAGTATTGTTAAATATTCAAAATGTGAACAATAGATATAAGAATGTTTCCAGACTAAACCGTCTACAGTTATGGTTTATTGAGAAAAATAGTGATATCTCCTTATATTTTAGGTTTTATTCCATAAATTTTATATGGTAGGATGTTTTGTGATACAACTGACCTACACATATGCATCAAATGTGATATCTTGAACATTTTTAAAATCACTGCTCTCAAAGGTATACAGGACCTTTAATCAGCTGACAAGCAAGCAAAGAAGAAGAAGAAGAAGAAGAAGAAAAGCTCCCCATGCAATTTTTTCGTTTCTCGTGCCAGTTCCGGGTTTCATCGGGCCTGTTTCATGAAACGTTTTTGTTTTGTTAAACTGATTTCGCTCTCTACAGCTAACATTCAGTTGGAAGTGAAATAAAATCTGCTCTATATTTTTCAAAGCCTAAACAACGACAACACTCTGTCCGTTATGATAAACAAAATAAGCACAAACATACACACACATAAACACGTGTAAGATGGATTGATTAGAAATACATACATAATGAATGGTATTTCCGTGTTCAAATGCGCTAGCAGACGGAATGATGCACAATCACTGTTATTCATTGTCATATTGTATGTTTTAGTCGTTGTCATCGTTTCATAGTATTTTCACCAATATCACTATTGTGATGCGTAATTCTCCGTGTTGTCTTTCATTGGTAGGTAACCTAAATGTCGGATAGTTTCCTGTGAACTCTCGTCATAACAAACACAGTTCTTTGAACCTGTGAAATTAGTATGCTTTTCAATGTCATTATATTAGATTCCGAAAACAATAAGAATGCAAAGAAACCTTGACGTTAAGGGCAATTAAGATAATGTGTACGGTACGTTGTTATAACGGGTGACACATTTTCTCCTGCGACATTGAGGCCCGTCTTATTTTCTCCAAGGACTTTGGGTTAGGGTTCGGGTTAGGGTTGTCATGATGTGAGAATTAGGATTAGGGTTAGGGTGTTAATAGAGATATGTTTGTGGGTATATGTTTTATATTTGTTTTAGCGTGCAGATATTTCATGGGAGCAATTGTCGCAGGAGTAATGTCCCCGATCAGGTTGACGTGAGTTATAATAACTTGTGATGGTGACAAGTAGGCCTACATAATGATATTCCGGACCTAGTCCTACTCCTTGAAAGAGAAGAGTACAAGAAAGAAAAAACAAAACAAAACAAAACAAAACAAACAAACAAGCACAACACGCCAAAAAAAAATAAAGATAAGATAAACTGACACAATTATAGCTGCTTTCATCGGCGCTTGAGATATTTGACGCCAAAATGATAATAATTTGATTTCTGTTCAAATCCCGTCACTCTGATTTGCGTAGCGCACTCTTTTGCTCTCTACGGGCAACATCAGAATCTTTATTCTAGGGACTTTCGACAGCGTACATGTAGACAACTCAACAACGAAACGAGATTTCTTTTTTCTGTGCAAGAGGAAGAAGAAGAAGAAGAAGAAGAAGAAGAAGAAGAAGAAGAAGAAGAAGAAGATGATGATGATGATGAAGAAGAAGAAGAAGATTGAGAGCATAGAGTAGATACGAAATCGATCAGGAATGTAAAGTTGTTACACATAATTATTTATTCTGAGTCGTGTTTTATTTTTTTCCAACCAAAAAGATCATGGGTACACAATTTCGGAAATCATCCAGTCTGAGAAGATAAATTAAAAGTTGTAATATCTGTCGAATTCAGAGAGACTATCAAAGCAGTCAATGAAATTAAGGAAAGGCAGGCGATCTGTTCAAGAGTTATGACTTTTAAAGACTGTGGTCAGAATGTGATGCCCTTATGAGATGGAACCACTACAATAATAGAACTGAGTTCAGGATCTACACTATGACAGAAAATTCACGTATCGTAGTCTTTTAATTAATGAAAAGCATACATTCCCTAAACCTGTTCCTGAGATTATGCTTTAAGTCAAATACTACCCCATGCTGTCTAAAGAAACTCCGTCACATGTTCTTTTAGTGTCCTATAAAATGATTTTCTGCGAAAGTCGATTGACGATTGTTCTTCACAATCATTCAACCAACACGGTTATCATGGATTGTAAATTGCACAATTTCCCGACAATCGTCTGGAGAGGGCGGCAGACAGAACTGACCCAAATTTAGAGGATAATCAATTTTCTTCCCCCTTTGTCACCTATATAGTATTTCACTGTGCTGTCATTCGTTAAATCCATGTTCATGTTTGAGGAAAATTCGCCCTTGTCCAACAACATTTGTGGGAGTGACTGGGTCACACAAATTTATATTTGTGAGATTATTCTGTTGTCAACATTTAAAATAGTAATTTTTAGATGATATTGGTTGGTTTTCTTTTCCTCTATACAGCTCCCAATCCTGTGTACACTGGTCACTCGATCTTCTTTCATCCTCTTCTTTTCTCTTCTCTTTACTTTTCCTATTCGGGTACCCCCTGATTCTTTTCCCTTATTCTCGTTTCTGTCCTATTACTTCCACCTTCTGTTGTCTTCTTTGGTCAAATGACAATGAAAATACTTGAAAGATTTACATTATATATTTTATGTATATTATTGTAAAAGCCACAATGTCCAGAGGCTCTGTCCAAGTCAAGCAATTTACTTTTCAATAACGGTCTCCTCAGTCTACCTGTACATTTAAAGACATACCAAGGAATATATTTACATATTATTCACATAATATATTTGCATTGGTAACTGTTGTTTGTATTTTCATGACTTGTGAATACATGTATTTTTTATTCTGTCATAATGATTTTTTTTTAATGCAAGTGGGGAAATAAAACTTAATGAAACTGAAAGATGTAATAAAGAGGTCTAACAAAGTTGCTTCCTGAATACTAATGAGTTAAACAGGGTACAGAGAAGATAAAGGAATGGATAGGCCGGTAAACATACACTCAAGTTTTCCCTACAAACAAAAACATAATAATGCAAAAACAGATATATCCATTTTTATACCATATCTTCTGAAATGCAGAAAAAATGATGGTATTATTGAAAATAATATATGCAATAATTCTGATATCTTCAAAAAGGTGTCTTGCAATGTAATGGGTCCAGTATCATAGCAAAAAAAAAAATATATATATATATATTATTATTTTTTTTTTTTTTAGGTAATGACCTTACTTCAAGAAATTGACAATTGTATCTATCTGTTATTGCATTTAAACTCTTAATGTATAGGATGATGATAAAATACACTCACAACCCGCACTTTTCTTACTGCTGTGCATATATATATATATATATATATATATATATATATATATATATATATATATATATCGTGTGTGCGTGTGTGTGTGCATGTGTGTGTGTGTGTGTGTATGTGTGATTCTTCTATGGCTACCTTAATTTTTTTGTGGGTTTTTGATTAAACATGTTATCTTTAAAAATCATTGAACCTTCCAGTTAGGCAGAACCAAGTTTTTATGAACACCTTAATAAAAGATATGACTTTTTCTTCTTCAGATTGACATAGAAAAATGCAATGAGTGGTTTGCTTGCAAGTTAGAGCAGGGAGTTTTTGAAATGTTAGTGCAGATGCTTTAACTTATTTTTGATTATGTGATTGTTACAACATTAAAGTTTTATGAAAATTTCTAAAACACTTAATTTATAAAATTTCATAGTATTCCTATTTTTTGTACATGACTTGTCTCCTTGTATCTCAATGTAATCTATTGCAGATATCCTTGTTTATATGTTTCTTTTGGATTATGCCTACATCTACCATATCTACATATCTCTATAATATATAATCAATATAATATGTAGGGAACAAATTCTTCATTTGGTCACCTGATTGTGTAACTTGGAGAAGATTCAAATGAATTGTTATTTTTGCTTCTATTCCAGGTTACTACATATCTTTTTGGGGCCACTAAAGATTTCATGCATATTATACATATGACTATGTATGTATGCATTATATCTTTAACTATCTGTATATATAATAAATATACATAAACACACAGTTACATGTATGTATAATATATATATATATATATATGAAGAGTTTGTTTGCAAAAACCAATAAGTCCATTTTTAAAGATTTTGAGTTACGGTCTCTGTCATAAAGTACAAAATAATACCTTTTAAATGATATATTGGTCACTACATATAAAGGTATATTTTTGAAGTTATGGTCAAAAGAAGCACAAATTTTCTTATTATTCTCATTATTTTTCTTGACCTTTAATCGCAAATATCTCTATTTGGCAAATATGGACTTATCGGTTTTTGCAAATAAACTCTTCATATATATATATATATATATATATATATATATATATATAAATATATGCACACACAACAATATGTATATCATCACATCTATACAAACAAACATCTTAAACATAAAAATCATAGGATGAAGTCAAAACAAAACAGAATGAGTGGCAGATTTTTTTTTTCCAATTAGACAGAAAGATTTCTCTCTTTTTTATTCAGAGAAAAGGAAAGAAAATAATCCAGAAAGACACAACCATTCTGGAATTTGAAAAATATAATAATAATGCAATAAATCAAGTCAAGACGTTCACAGTAACCATGATATCAAATTGAAACTCCGATATACACCCCAATTCTATAACTCCTCCAATTTCACTACTTATCTCTCGTGTACTCAAAGCTGTGGAAAACATGTGATATAACAAGCTCTAAATTCTTTCATCGAGTTCAAAGAAAAAAACAAAAACAACCCAGGAAACAGATCTTTGATTTCCTTTCTAAAGGAAAAGAAAGAATGAAAGGAAAAAAACAACAACAACAACAGGGACAGCTGGTACAACTCTTTCAGGTTAAACTGGGAATAAAATGCATCATGTACAAATCTTACCAAACAAAGGCAGACACATGGACGTCGAGAATGCACACATAAAATTGCAAAGCTGCGGGGGCCATTCCCCCCAACCCCCACACACAAAAACGGTGAACTTCACAGGCTTTGTCGGTGGTGATTTGAATAAAAATTTTTCTTACCCAATACTCCTCAAATTAATGGCAATCCCTTATTCATTAAAATACATTCATTGGATTTTTTTTTTTTGACATTTTTCTTTTTTTTTTTTTTAAAGTGATAGCCTTAATGTTCATCGGCTCACAGAATAATCTTATCTGCTTCAAAACGGGGGGACAAGAAAAAGGTTGGTGAATTGCTTTTACTCTTATAACTTCCCAAAATTATCATTAGGTTCCATTTTCAGGGATTTATTCTTTACCAAATCATGAAGCATACAAATTCATTCAATGTTCCAAAGCATCAGAATATAAGGATCACACATTTTTTCATCACAACGTAAATGAATTTCATCTTGTACAAAATACATCAACATCTATGAATTGCTGCAAGGGGGTTCCCACTGGAAAAATGCTGCCAAAGGCCACACACATCCAAGCTGTCAGGACTACATACGTTTCTTGAGCAATTCCTTTTGATGGAACATAATGAACAAGTGGAAGTATGTCATTTTTTTGCTCATCCATAATCACAACAATGGAGGATAGCTACTTTTTTAAATGATACATTGCAATTTGCAGTAAATATGCAAGTCATTCACGACAGAGAGAGAGAGAGAGGAAAAAAAAAAAAAGAAATATGAAATAGCAAAATTCTCCTGGAAGTACTTTTGGTCAGAGTTCAAAATATATTCGAATATCTATGTCATTCACCAATCATATTATATAGATATATTTTTGTAAAACAATGCTGGTAAACACTGCTCCATTCTCCGTTACAATGCAGTGCTACATAAAATTGTGCATTGTAATTTGTTAATAGAAATAGGTCTCAAATATTCCTAAATGTCAAAAAAAAAAATCTGAAGAGACAAGTTGGATTGTGCAAATACTCTCTGAATACATTGAAAATAATGTAAATTCAAAATGGAAGTAAACATTCAGCAAATTTTACATTCACTGTAAAGTTGTGACATCTGAAAAAAAACCCAACAACATATCCATGAAAAGACAGTATGCACATAAATTTTATGTGACTACCTGATAACCAATGTGACCAAACTAAAACTAAGAACAGTGCTATCCCTTTGATCTGCGCACAGATTGGTAATGAGCACGATTAGTGTTCTTCAAACATTGCCCTTACAACAGGGATTAGTGGATTTTCACCCCGGCCATTCTTATATAAAAGTGCAAGTATCAGCCCATCAAGATGTACGATTTTCACAAAAACTAATAAACATACAAAAAAAAAAGAGAATAAAATGAAACGGAACTGCTGTTGAAAAAGAAAGTCCTAGGAGATACAAAGTCAACACACCAAGTTTGACAAAAGAAAAAAACAACAACAATCACCCAACAGGGAATATCTGAGATGTGTTTAAAGTATTTCATTCACAATATGAAAAACAGCGGTTGACCATATCCTTTGCAACCAAACATCAAAAAACGGTAAAAAGGAAAATATTTAAAATATGACGGGAATATTTTAAAAAACAAACAAACATACGAACAATTTTCATAACTGCATTGCAAAATATTCATGAAAAACGTGCTTGCCTTTTTTTTTTCATCTTTTTACAGCTCATTTAAAACCCATATCTCAATTCCAAGTGTATAAAATGAAAATATTATCATAGTATGTGTGTGTTTGTGTGTTTTTTTCTTTGTACAGCAATAAGCCATTACAGCTTCATGACAATCATACGCCCCTGTAGGAGCCGTTGTAAACTTTACACAATAAATATACAGTACAGTGCAGTATATTGTTTCACAATATAGACAGAGGAATAGAAAGAGAAAGAAAGCTTACATAGAAAAATATGATATTTGAATGATTATGAGCTCATCATAATTCTTCTCTTAATTTTTTATCATTTCACCCACACAGTGCATAGTACTGAATCTATTATGTACAGATCATTCTTTAGTTTAACATGGCATCAGACGAACATATTTTCTTTCTTCATTCGTCACAATCGTCTTTTAAATAGGAAAAAAAAAACATTTCTCAGCATTGGGGAAGAACATAAAATCATCCTTGGCGATATGATATAGTTCCTTTTACCTATAATTGCTTGATTTTTTTTTTTGTCCATATCTAAAGACAACAATCATAGGATCTAGTTTGTAGTCGCTCCATCTTGGAGTGTCTTGGAAGAATTGATTGGGCTTATATCTTCACATGTGTCTCGTAAATTGCTAATGGAAACAAAAAAAAAATAAGACAAAAAATGAAATGGAAAAAAAAAAATCCTGTACAAAAACAAACATGATGTAGTCCTTCTATGACATTCTTTTGTCGGTGTAAATATGAAATTCTTTGAAGAGTCAGGTGTAATGATCAGGGACTACGAGAGAATTAGCAGCCACGCGTGAGGTTTTGCCGGAGCTGATCACAGAACATTAATCCACCCTACTACCGAGGTGAGGGGTTTACATGATGGACTTTCTTTTAAACAAAAAAACAAAAAACAAAAAACCAACAACAACCAAAAAATGTTTAACCCTTTTTGTAATCAAAATATTCATGATTATAATCTCTGTATCCTCAATTCACCCCATATTTCTGCCACCCCTCCTGGATTGATGTATTCTTCTTCTTGTATGTTATAAGTACCAGTAAAACCACAAAATCATCATTTTTTTCCATAACACATTTGCAAGGTGTCATATCTTGTCATTTTATCTATTGTGTTCTGAATAATGCAACTTGTACATCACATGATCATTTTAAAAACAACAAAAAAAGACAGACTTACAGTAAACATTTCATATTTCCCTTCACCAATTAAAAAAAAAATCAAATCAAACAAATTGCAACATATCATGTGTGATTTGTGTCGAAATGAATGCCAAAGGTGATATCTTTGCTACCAGATGACCCCAAATAGATGAATATTACAAACAATGTAATGAATACAAGATTATGCTACGATCTGAAAGCTACAGTAGAAACAAACTTCTGTGGGGGTTGTCAGTTCTGTTCTTGTACAATGAAAACTTAAATCTATCCACAGTCACAAACACATTTAGCGGAGAAAAGTGTAATTCTTTCAAACTTAAAATACACTAGGATTATTGGCAAGCCATATTTGTCTGCATGGAGGCAACTCACTAGGTCCTCACCCCTTCTACCTCTTGGACCCTTCCAACTCGTCCAATACAAACAGTGCACATGTGGACTGGACCATTCCACAAAATAGGTAAGTACAAGCTGGAAGCACTTTTATCACAACATATTCTCTCTCTTACGATAAGTTTGTAAGATTTCCTTTACAGTAGGTTAGTGTACATCAATCCCTTCTTAAATTGCTAGAAACCTACATACCTCATGAACAGATAAAGAATAATAAAACGAGATGAAAATTGACAGAAATTTCTTCTCACATAAACAGAGTTTTGGCATTCAGACGTGAGAAAGATAGAAAAAACAATGACAACAAAGCAATTACAGCGATAACACACAAAAAAAGTTTAATTTCAAGAGATGTATGTTGATAGGTGAAAAAAATCATACTTTTATATTAAGTTTGTACATAACAAAAGTGCAATAATATATTCTTATGTACAAAAATGTACAAATAGTCATTCAAAATATGTTCTAGGTAGAATACAAATGTTATCAAGTTGACGACATTGATGCTACGGTCCTGATGAGGTCATTGACCTGTGCAGCTAATGGGGGCCTAAATGCGCAGTTTTCCTTAACGGTTATTATGTTCTTATTATAGATAGAATGGTAACGCAAGTCTGGTATATTAACTGAAACCCTTCCATCAGCTCTTCTGTGGTTGTTATTTTTTTTTTCTACATTGGCCATTTTGGGATTTTCTCGGCAAAAAGGTCTGTCTTCTATCTTGTCTTGTACATTCGGCTGGTATGTAGGACTCATCGACTTTGTTTAAAGGCAAGATTAACTATACTTCATTCCATCCTTAAGTTTTGGCTGGCTGTGGTGGGGAAAAGCAAAATTACAAGTGCTCAGCTGAGAAAGAGGGGAAGGGGGGGGGGTTCGAGGAAATGTTTCTGGTGATGGAAGCAGAAATTTGTGGCAGCTTTTCCAAATCTCAAAGGGTGAAGTGATTTTGTTTTACAAATGTTAATCACCATGTGCTCTATGAACTTATGTAGTGTGTTCACATCGGCTTTGTACACTGGAACTACATGGCTATTTGTTTCAGTCATATGTGACTACACCCAAAATATATCATGTGGACTACATTTCTCCTGTAGAATAAACACGTACATACCTTTCCCCCTCACACTAATGTGTACTGTTACACGGCTACAATATAGTGTCATGGATGGAGAAAAGTTTGCTGTTTTGAGGTTAACTTCTCATTCTAAAGAAAGGCATTTACGTGTTAACATTTCAATATCCTCTATATCATACCACCTTGCCAACGAAAGCTACATGTTGTTAGTAGTACCATTTAATTCTCTTATATGAGATGGATATATATTCCATTAATCTGCGTACTTAAGAATACAAATGTTGATTCGTCTTACTTCGTTCTAAGAGTGGCGTGAGGTTATTTGCTTGTGTCCCTGGCAATCTCAACCATGTGTAATATACATTGGTACTGAAATGGACACAGAAAGCTAGCATTCTCTGTAACATGAGACAGGACATCTACATAACCTTGAGAAATTTAGATCCAGGTGGATACTTTGACCGCTCTAAGGTTCTACCATAGCAAAGGTTACCATTCCTTCTCTCCTAAATTCAATTCTCTCATTTTCTTGTTAACACTGCCATGCAGAACTAACTGTAGGGAGAAATATATAAAATGTGAACTTCAGAAAGTATGATGAGCAACATTCAAATATTGACTCACATCATTTCCTTTTTTTTTCACATCGGCTGGCAACTTTGCTCACTGGTGGTGACGGCTGATAGTCCCACACATTGCAAATAGTGATGTTTGCATGATTCATCGTCATGTAGTTTGTTTAGATAGAAATGTTATCTCTTTCACAACTCTCTTCTTAGAAAATTTTTTCTACAGGCACAAATTACAAACTACATTGTTCAGAAGATCTTATAGTTTCATTTTTTCGTTTTTGCTTAGAAAAGGAGTGGAGACAAAACAACAGTCAAAATCCACAACGTCTGGCGTAGGTCAAAGGTCACGGTGACATCCATCGGACAACAGCTGCAACCCATGCGACAAACAGCAGTGTTACAGACGCATGGTTTCTTCTCGCGTGGTTGGTGCCTTGAGGATTCGCGATTTTGTTGTCTTCTGTTGACGTCGATGGTTTCTCTGCAAGGATTGACAGAAAACCAAATATGGAGGTATGATAACAAAAAATCTTTCAAGCTCAAAGAAGAGTATTCCATTCACAAGAATTTCTAACATATCATTCTACATAATTTGATTATGATATGAGTAAAGAGTTTTATTGTCAAAAATATGGTAAAGATGTAAAATGTTACAAGTACTACAAAAAGTACAATTTCAAGGTAAGATGTTTCTCATACCCACCACATGGGCACAAAATAAAAAATCATACAAGTTCTTTCCTTCAAAACAAATCATTTCAGTCCTGTAATGAACTAGCAATAAGAGGACTCTCAAGGGTAAATAAGGGGTATGTGTTTGCAAAATTCCCTGACAAAAAAAACACACAATTTCTTGTGATATCCTGTGTATAAACCTCCTTAAAGAAAATCTTTCAAGTACTATGAGGAGATGGAGTTACAGCTGCTAACTTCTTGACCAAAGGCTATGATTTATATATTATTTTTTTGGACAAACCAGAAAGCAACTTGTCTGCCATGGTGACATATGGTAAAATATTTATGGCACGAAAATTTTACAAATTGCCAATCATTTAAAAAAGTTATATGAGTATACTATATGTACAGCATTGTGTGGCAAAGACTTTGGCGTGCATTTTACTTTTTTGCGAATTGTGACCCCTTGCAAAATTTGTAGAAATTCAATGCACATGAAAATTTCTGGTTTTACAGTAACTGTTCAAAATTACCTGTCTGTTTTCTTGTGGTCTTCTTTGCTGTTGATGGCAGCTGCGTCGTCGTACTGATCGTCGTCTGCCTTCTCCTCGTCGTAGCCCCCGGCGTTGTGGACTGGCTCGTCGGAACCGTCGTAGGCGGCGTTGTCGTCGTCGACATGTTCGGATTCCTCGTGGTGGGTGCGACTGTTTGGGCAGGACGTGGGGTACAGAATGTTGAAAAGTCATGTGGTGAAAAACAACGGCAACAAGCATTCAGCATCAGTCGAGCAACAATTTGAAGTAACAGTTGAAAGCAACAGTGGCAGCTGTCACTACTGAAATGTTTTGATTCCTTGAAATGGGAACAACGTTCACAGGATGTGATGATATGTGTGAAACATTTGTAACAACGCTAACAAAATTCCAAAATGTTCATGCCACAAAACAACTTTTTCTCCTTTTTATGTGGGTGACGTAGAGCAGTTTACATTGTTGTACACCTTCCTGAAAACAGTGTCTAGTCAAAATCTTTATGATTATCTACTTTGGAAAAAAACAACAACTACTAATTATATTCTCAGTAACTTCCACTTTTTCAAGTATCAGCTGCAAAGCATCTTTCCGGCTGTTAACATGACTGAGGTCTTCTGCCCCTACATATTCATAATGGATCAATCAAAGTGTCTTTGATTCATGAAATCTATCCTCGGAACAATCCATTAATTGCAGGAGGGATGTGGTTCTCTCACCTGTGGGTTTTGGTTTGACGTATACCCGCAGCCTCATGTTATTCGATCGACATAAACCTCCCGACCTGTTGTCGATCCCGTTTGCTGAACCATTTGATGTTGCTGTCATATTGAACAAAAAGTGTAGAAGAGATGGGGGGGGGGGGGAAGGGGAAAGTTGAGGAGAAAAAAAAAGGAAAATTGTTATTTATGGGTTCTGCATCACATATAAAATAACTAGATTTTAAACATGTCTATGGAGAACATTTTATAGCACCAACATATGGCGAAATCAGATTCATTTCTTCTACTAAGAGCAAGTAGGGGAGAAGGTGCTATGTGATGTGTTACTTGGAATAGGAAAAAAAAAGAACAGAAATGAAGAAAGGGAATAGAAACAAGTGAAAACAGAGAGGAAGAGAAGTCAGAGACAACGATGAGAAAAATGTGACAGTATAACAAGAATGATTGATAAATGAAATAATAAGTGATCTTCTGTCATGCTTTGTAGCAATGGATGCAAAGACTAAAAAAAAGAAAACAAAAAAGTAAAAGAAAAAAATGGCAATAACAGCCTAAAATGATGAAAGTAACAGTGATAATGAAAATGAAAATAATGACATGATAATAATGATAGTTCTAAGAATAATATTTGTAATAATGATAATGAATATGAGGAGCATGGATAAAATTTGAAAGAAAAAATAGTTGAAAACAAAAGTAAGATCACTGTGAATCAAGCAATTGGATTCTGATCACAACTATGATCCATTGTACAACTTCTTTTTCACCTTCAAGCAAACTAATCATGGAGCATTATCACCATTAACTTGTAACAAGAGAAAGTTAGGGATGCCATGAGGTGATGAAGATGGGGGCACAAAATAACACTCACTGATGAAGTAGTAGTTCTCGCCGTGGGAGAAAGTGGCCCCGCCCGGATACGGCGTGTGCTCCTGGAACAGCAGCGTGAGTTTGTTCTCCACGAAGGGGCGATTGCAGGACAGGAGGTGCCGCTGGCGGCCGGCGTCCAGCGAGCACTGCCGGTAGCCCTGGCTGGAGACCTGGGTGAACTTGTGGTACTGCGCTTTTAACCGCCCCGCCGTCGTATTTTCCGTTTTCGGGCACTCGATGTCGATGAGGTCGTTGATTTCTACGGTGATGTTGAGCCCATTGGCTGTGAAACTGCACAGAAAGAGAGAAGAAGATAGGAGAGTTGGACATAGCTATCACACAAATAGAAAAAAAAAAACCCTGTTTTTTTATATTACAACGTTTCAAGTGTATCCTTGAATAGCAATGGAGGCATCAAATAAATGCAGACATTGACTTGTGAAATTAAATCCTTTAAAATGTTTTGACCCGTTGAGGATGGGCTGATTTTGCTACAACAAGCATTTCCCATAGACACTTGCGTGAGTATACTTGGGACTCCTCTTCAACGGGTTAATACATAATGCGACAACAGTATTACCTCTTCTAGTCCCCATCCCCCCCCCCACACACACACACAAACACATGCACATATCTTCATTTTTCCAACCAACATGAAGTCTATACTATACATTTCAAGTTTATTTTCTGTCTAGTCCTTGAGTTCTGCAACTATGGTGTAAAATGGCAAGCATTCTCAGTCTGCCACCAGTTGTAATATTTTACAGTTCTTACACCACAATCCAAGACGCATAATCCACTCGGTACTTCATGACACGTTGGCAAATATTGTCGCATACAGCTGTCGAAATGTGTATCAAAACATGTCAGAAAATGCGACACCCAATTTACGAAACGGGCAGGAGAATGGAAATGAAAAGGAGTGGAAGGGAAAATAAAGCCCTCACAGTTATGAGGGGATATTTTCGAAAAGACTTTAAATTCATTTGGCACCTACGAGCAAACACGAGCGAGCGCTTAAAATGCAAAATCCCAAGCCTTGGAGTAAGACGTGGGATAGGGGTTTGGGACACGACCGGCTACCTAGCCCGAGGCCAGAAAACTCACGTCCACACTCCTTGACCTTTATAAAATATGTTTTTCTTTTTTCCCCTCAATTTTTCCTTTATTTTGTGAAGGCAAACTAAGAAAGCAGGGTAAAAGAGAACTGCTGTGTGCAGCACAGAATATGATTATGGATTATAAAACAGGCAAAATAATCCGAACCTTGTACGAGTTTGAGAAACAACACTGTGCCTGGCAAACAAAAATGAAAAGTAAGAAGTGCATGATATCACTGAAGCATAAAGGCCTCCACTGTTTTTAAAACCAGCTTTGTCAAAAGACTTAAAGACCAAGAAACAGGTTAAACAACCTGAACTTGATTACTCATAATTCCACATCCGGACGCAGTAACTTTTTTTAAAAATCTGTTTAAAGGTAGAAGAAGAAAATAAAAGAAAATATGAATGCCTGTTGCCATGCCAACTTGGAATACTGTTCTTCCATCATTTTGTCAAAGGCAGGTCAACCACTTAAAGATTAAGCTTCCTTTTTTTTATTCTGCTATCCAAGTATTTTAATGATAAGGATAAAAGAGAAAAGATCTGTTCATGAGACAGTAGAATAACATGTCCATATAAACTGATAATGGTATTTGAAAGATATGGTCTTCGGAGTGTAAAGCCTTAACTTCATGAATTGAAAATAAACAAAAAAACCCTTTCTGGTTTTCAATGAGAAAGAGTGCAAGCCAAACAGGTGACCTTAACTCTATCCCACTCCCCTGCCCCCACCGCCTAACAGCATGACAAAAGTTAGAGAATAGGAACACGACATACAATGTGAATGGTTAAGGCGGTCTAGGAGTCATTAGCAAAGGCAGTTAGCACACGTTCACACACACACACACACACACAAATCCCTGTAACAATAGGGGAAGGGGGCGACCACAAAAAACCCCACCAAATTATATTCATTAGCATTCACGCGCTGATCGGAACGTGATTAAAAGAAAATATCCCTCGCCCCGGCCCAGCTGAGAGAAAATTTCGGCCCCTTTCTCTTCCTTTCCATTCTAGTTTTCAGCCTGATGAGGAGGGGGGGAAAAAAACAGAAAAGAGAGAGAAAATAGACTAGCTAGAGGGATATTGGTGGTAATATAATTTGTCTTTTATTGAGCATCGACAGATTAGAGCCTTTCTTCTCCCCTTTTCTGTTTTTCTTTATTTTCTAAGGTTACTGTGTGTTCTATTCTCGGTGTGAAGAAAAGTACTGGCCAAAAGAAAAAAAAAGACCAGAAAATTGCTCCAAGGATGTAGAACAAAATTGAACAATACTTCTTCCCCAACTAGCTTGTATCAATGGCAGAAAATGTGAAAGGGTAAACCTCTAATGTAAACATTCAAGGAGAGGGAGGGGGTGGGAGGGGAGAGAAACAGATTGAAGGGGGAGGGAGAGAAAAATGAGTCAACTCACTGATGGAAACACACACAGCTTGCTGGGGAATTTCAATGAATAGAAGAAATGTTTCACATTCTATGTCTGCCGTTTTATAGATGGCAATTTGTGATTCCACAATCTCATGTCAAAAACAGGATGGATGATGAAACAAGAATAACGAGAAAGATGTTTAATGCCTCCAACATTTCTTCATGTGGCCTGAATTTGCTCCTATTTGGAAAGTTTGGGGTTCTTGGACTGGAGTTTGTTTCGCCCCAGTAACGGGGGACAAGCATTGTGTCTTTGTTCATCAAGTCTGGGCTAAATCTATGGTTGTATGCTGCCACCTAGTGTCAGAATGTATACAGTCACACTGCTGGGGAAAAGGGGGCATGCAATATGCCAAACAAGTCTCATCAACTGTGTGGCTAGCTGTAATAGATGAGCAGTCTTGTTGTTAAAATAATAATTACACCATTAACCTATCCACTATGAAAGGCTGTAAATACCTTGTAATTGACAGCTGGTGCATCACGTTCAATGTAGGCAAAGGGTTAACATCTATTATCATCCCAGGACCATCATATGGACAGATTACTTATTGATTTCCCTACGGTCAGAAGCCGTTAGCTTTCTTGGTTATGATGCTCCCCCTAGCCACAACTGAGTGGTCTTTAATCATCAAGACTAGTGTTTAAAGCGAGCATTGTACCCAAAGGAGGCATTCATCTGGCACCAATGCCGCAAGAGAAGAAAACCAGAAAAAACAAAGACTCACAGAATTTGATGAAAGATGCGGCAAAGATTGTTCGGAAACCAGACAAAAACGGCAAAAGTTATGACAGTCTTAAAGTCCCACAAGTCACATTTAGTGGTGTTAGTCGGGCACTCCGATGACAGAGGAGCCCTGGAAATAAACAGTGGACACTGGTACAAAGAAATGATGTCAATTCACAGTGGTATTTCTCCACAAGAAGAAGAAGAAGAAGAAAAAGAAGAAGAAAAGAGGAGTAGGTCCAATTGCTTGCAGAAGAAAGAATGTGATCTTCTTTACCATCGTTCAGCATACCAGTTAGCTAGGTTCAGCACCAACACGCCCCCCCACCCCCCAAAAAAAATAACAATCCAAAACAAAACCAACCTACCAAACAAACAAACAAACAAACAAACAAACAAACACCCAAAATATTGGGTCAATTAAAAAAGAGCAGGGTGTCACACAAACATGCAAATTCTACATTCCTCAATCAACACCCTCCCCCCCCCCCCTCCATCTGCTCCAAAGCAATATGCAAATGATGTCAAAATTGCATGCTTCACCCTAAGTAGCTCAATATAACCGTTAACCTCTATTACTTCATGGGAGCACGCACTGGGAACAGTGGTGCTGGGAATGACTAATTAGCTGCACACTTTGTAATGCACAGCTAATCATCTTTTCTAGTGACCATAATAAAAAAAACTGCACAAAATGATTGAATAAAAATACAGGATTTGTTTGCTAGCAGGCAGAACACCACAGTGGCTTAGTTGCTGTATAATGAGAAGGCTGGAATGTTTGTTTATTCAAGAAAAAGTGTGTTGACACTTTAACAGGGAAGGCAGCTAGTTCTGTAACAGATTTGTTAAATGTTTGCCCCCCCCCACCTACTAGCTGCATTCTTGTCTGTATTTATTCTATGTCCTGCTATATAGAAGCTTCCTCTAACTTTTGACCCTTTCATTAGGTGATCCGAGTATCCTTCGGATCACCTTCTGTATCTGTACGGATTCTTTTTCCTTCTTTATTTCTGGACAAAATTTGTGTAGAGATTAGCTCAGAAAGTGCATTGCCTATGAATGTCAAACTTATACCATATATGTATCATGTCCCAAAGACGACGGGTCAAGTAAAATCGTAGTGATCAGTCGACCGTGACGTCACTATGACGTCATTATATGAAAACACATTTTCAATCATATCTCATTAATGGAATGGAATTTTTCAATGAAATTTACGTCACGTAAATTTCAATTCAAGGGAATTCTACTCATGTTTTCAAAATTCATCGCATCGATAAAACGTGCGCGTACGCGCGCGTTGAAATATTTGTATGCTCCAATCGCGCTCAATTTTTTTTTGCATACGTTTCAGACCATTTGGCGCATTTTTTGAAAAATTGAAAAAATCGGACGGACGCGTACGCGCGCGCACATATACGCACGCACAGCTCATATACAATAGAAATTTCCCGTTTTTTCACTTTGATCGGATGTCTGAAATGTCAAGGAATATTTCTACCAAGTTTCAAGTCAATCCCACTCAAAATGACGTCATATGGGTCCGTCAAAGTTGAAATTCCGCGCGCGCGTCAATGGCGATATACAGTGCAACAATGCCAAAAAACTGCCAATTTTAAATCCGATTTTACTCGTCAGGATGGACGGTGACCCCCCATTTTCTTTACATATTCTGAAAGCTGATGAGTTGTACATGTCATTTCATGGGTTGGCAATGCTGGAAAAATGATTAAAATATATGAAATTTCTTAATAAAGTTAAAAAAGTAAATTTTCAAAATGACGTCATCGAATTTCAAGTTCATTCAAGCATATCTCACTTATTCTTTAGTTGATTTTCGTCCAAATTTCAATATGTTGTAGCTTATTAAATGGGCTTTCAGATATATAATAACAACAATTTGATTGGATGACGGCATCACCTCGTAACAAGGGATTAAAAGTAACATTGTTAAATTTGACCAGTTTACGTGTTATCTCTATGGGAGTGCAGTTTTTCTGGAAATGAAAACTGACATGACTATCTTTATCGAGCACTAGCTCACTTATGCTTCGGTGAATTTCTCCCATATTTTAGTATGTTGTAGCTGAGACTTTGGGCTATCGTAAGTGTGCCCTTTGTTTTTTCATACGGAGTCGGCATCATGCCCAAAAACTTGGTTGAAATTAAAGCTTATCTTCCATGTATTTTCATATTCCTTTCTTTCTGCAACTTTCTTTGCAATAACTCAAGAAAAACAAGCTCTATCAGCCCAATATTTTGCACATGTTTAGTTTATGTCACGTACATTATTTCATAAAATAACAACTACTTGATCGGGCACCTTCTTGGGTATGTAAATTAGGGTCAAAGGTCAAAAATGTTTCATCCTGTATCTTGGTGAATACATGTCTTATCTTTCCCATATTTTGCATACGTAAAGACCATGTTACAAGAATCATTTCACAAAATAACCACTTTTTGCTCAGACGCCATCTTGTCTGTGCAAAGTAGGGTCAAAGGTCATATGTACTTCTTTCTTTATCTTCATTATGACGTGTTATCTCTATGGGAGGGAATTTTTCTAGATGTGAAAATTGACATGATTGTCTTTATCTACGACTAGCTCACTTACCCTTTGGTGAATTTCTTCCAGATTTTAGTATGTTGTATAGCCAATTTAATACTCTTTAAGTTCTATTTATCAAAAATTTAATCGGATGATGTCTTCACCTCGTGAAAATGGATATAATGTAACCTTGTCAAATTTAACCAGTTTACGTGTTATCTCTATGGGAGGGAATTTTTCTGGAAATGAAAATTGACATGACGGTCTTTATCGAGCACTAGCTCATTTACTCTTCGGTGAATTTCTCCCAGATTTTAGTATGTTGTAGCTCAGACTTTGAGCTGTCGTCAAGGTTCGCTTTATTTTTTCATACGACGCCGAGTTCACGTCAAAAAACTTGGTTGAAATCAAACTTATCTTCGATGTATTGAGATATTTCTTTCTTTCTGCAACTTTCTCTGCAATAACTCAAGAAAAACACCCCCTATCATCCCCATATTTTGCACATGTTTAGTTCATGTCACGTACATTATATCATAAAATAACAACTACTTGATCAGACGTCATCTTGGGTATGTAAATTAGGGTCAAAAGTCATAAATGTATCATCTTGTATCTTGGTGAATACATGTTTTATCTTTTCCATATTTTGCACACGTAAAGACCATGTTACAAGGATCATTTCACAAAATAACCACTTTTTGCTCAGATGCCATCTTGGCTGTTCAAAGTGGGGTCAAAGGTCATATGTACTTCTTTCTTTATCTTCGTTATGACGTGTTATCTCTATGGGAGGGAATTTTTGTAGATGTGAAAATTGACATGATTGTCTTTATCGAGCACTAGCTCACTTATGCTTCGGTGAATTTCTCCCAGATTTTAATATGTTGTAGCTGAGACTTTGGGCTATCGAAAGTGTGCCCTTCATTTTTCATACGATGTCGGGATCACGTCAAAAAACGTGGTTGAAATTAAAGCTTATCTTCGATGTATTGAGATACTTTTTTCTTTCTGCAACTTTCTTTGCAATAACTGAAGAAAAACAGACCTTCTCACCCCCATATTTTGCACATGTTTAGTTCATGTCACGTACATTATTTCATAAAATAACAACTACTTGCTCAGACGTCATCTTGGGTATGTAAATTAGGGTCAAAGGTCATAAATGTATCATCCTGTATCTTGGTGAATACATGTTCTACCTTTCCCATATTTTGCACACGTAAAGACCATGTTACAAGGATCATTTCACAAAATAACCACTTTTTGCTCAGATGCCATCTTGTCTGTGAAAATTGGGTTCAAAGGTCAAATATACTTCATTCTGTATTTTCGTTAGTGTATACGGAATTGTGTACCATAGATGTCAGGTCTGACTATCTTTTCTAAATGACAATCCAAACATCACACGGCCAATGTCCACTAAACACAGATGAAACCGGTATGGTCATGCCTATTGGGATCAGGAAACTCAAATCGTTGATTTACGAACAGATCGGATCACCTAATTTGTCAGTGTTGACAAATTCCAAGTCTAGTCTTCTTCTTCTTCTTCTTCTCCTCCTCCTCCTTCTTCTTGCTTGCTTCTCGCTTGGGACTCACTTTATTCTGACACTTGGGGTAAACCCCTTTGCAAGAACAAAAGCACCCTTTCATATCAAAAGGAGGAACCAATGAGCTATTGTTTGCCCATTACCACCACCATAGCTTCCAAAGTCAGCTACATTCAACTTTCTTTCACACCCAATTCCCTCCCCCTTTTCCTCAAACAATACACATAGGCACCAGCTGTGTGGGGGAGCAGCCTATACTGCAAAATTAGCCAAAAGTTTATCTCATGAATGTGGTAGAAGAGAATTAGCATCAAAAGAAAAGAGAAAGAGGAAGAAAGGGGGTGAGAGAGTGGAAGAGAGAAAGAAATCCCTCCCTCGAGAAAGAGCTGAGAACAAATTGTGAAGCGGAGATTTTACCAAAGCGAGAGTTTTAGCACGGTGGCGACACATTTTCTCTTCAAAAGCCAAACGCACAGCTCCACTGCAGTCACTACACCTTGCCACAAATTGCTTCCACTCACACCTCCCTACTATAGTCTAGGAAGGGGGCGGGGGGGGGGGGGGAGGGGTTACAAAAATATTCCGATGACTCAGGGAGTTATGCCAATTGTCTTTGCTAATGTGCCTTCTGCCGGTCTCAGGTATGTCTCCAATGAAATGATATGGCCGCGACGACTCCCCCCGTGAGAGCTTTCACACTTGTTCCAATGTCATGTGCAAGTGCATTTCAGGTAAGCAATTCTAGGTTTAAGTTTTGAAATGCTGACATGTTCACACACAGACAAGCATCTTAATTTCTGCCCAATGTTAGTACTTTGTGTGCTGGAAGACAAAGGAATACATTGGGTTGTTGTACACATTGACCCAAGTCTCTGGCACAGAAAGGGATAAGTATAAGTGTGAACGCCCCCTTCTTGCCATGACCTCAAGAAACCTACACGGTTGGGGGAATTTCAAGAGACTGACGCAACTCCGCTGTGACTGTCAAAAGTGAAGGCGTGCACGAGGCCAAAAATTTGCTTCATACTACCTTCTCACCCTTTATCCCTGTTAACCCTTGCTAAAAAGTTTTCTTTGCATTATAGAAAACTTCAAAATAAGAGTTACTCATTTAAACCAAAAGCATACACTCAGTCATGAAAACATTATTATATTGTCCTATAAGCTGCAAAATTTATCGGTGCAAGATTGTCTTCGACTAAACATCTTCATTTTGTCACATCTCCACACAGCAATACAGAAAATAATATTTGTTATGATACATTCCTACACTCCTGAAATATTGTCCTGTTATAATAATATCATATTTACAATCTAGCACAGATTCCATGGCGCAATATCAGTGATGGAGGGGAAGGGGTGGGGGTGGGGTTCTTTTGAAAATGACTTGCCATTGCACAAGAATTTTCTGGATAGAGGAAAATGTTTTATCCAGGCAGAAAAAATTATGCGCACCCCCCCCCCCATATGAATGAAAACATGCTGCAAGATGAGAAAAAGGATTAAAATAAAACTAGCAGTAAAAACAGAGAGGAAAAATGGAGTAGAATGAAAGAAAAAGAAGAAATTATGACAAATGAGAGAGAAAATTGGATGGAACAATGAATCTAATCGAGTGAAAGGTCAGCAAACCACTAAGGCTGTTCAGTGAGGGTGAAATACACAGTTTTCAAATTGCCAGTGACACAACCAGAACAAGACTGGGCTTGAAAATCTACAGCGGAGTGTCTTCTATTGGTAGTCTTCACTCCAGTCTCAACAAGAATCAAGTTGCTGGGACATATACATCTCACATAGGCTCTAAATGATCCATTCTTACCAGAAATTCAAAATCATACTATAATCAGTGTGATAAAATCTCTCATTGTCAACTTGATATGAAATCTCTATGCTGGTATTCAATAATGTGCCATGGTTTACCAACCCTTCTACTATGAGATTGATCAATAGGTATTTTGTTATAGAGGGAGGGTTTACTCAGAGGCCCGAATTCACGAAGGTGGTACAAATGAAACCATGGTTTAAACCAAAGACAAAAACCATGGAGCGCCAAGTGTCGCATTGAATATTTTTGCTACGAAATCAGTCATTTCATCAATGAAATGATTATTTTGTAACGAAATGACAACATTTTGTAACTAAATGAACATTTCGTCCACGAAATGATAATTTCGTTAACGAAACGGTCATTTTGTCGACGAAATGACCAATGTCGTAACGAAATGTTCCATGCGACACTTGGCGCTCCATGGTTTTTGTCCATGGTTTAAACCATGGTTTCATTTGTACCACCTTCGTGAATTCGGGCCAATGAGTTTATTTAAAAAGCCTTGAAGGTAGACTACAACCTCTACAGATGTAGGTAGATATGTCATGGGTTAGAACCCTGGTGCATTTCTTAATACCTTCATGACAATGGTCTAGCAACAAGATGAAGGGTGTCGCCAGAACTTTTGAGGTGGGAGGGGGATGGGGAGGGGATGGACTGCATGCCTATATATCTTCTCAGTATAGTAGTGGGGATATTGGTTGTGGAAGGGGTGAGAAACTAACGATGGGGACAGATGATTTGATACACACGGGCAAATGAAATAAGTGGTATTTGAAGCAATGGCATCACTTGGGCAAATTCATAATACCACAGAAAAATTAGAAAAACTTAAACTCTCTTTATACTTTAAGTAAGGTAATATAACAAAAATAGCCTCAATGTTTTGCAAACATTCTTATTTTTTATGCGTAAAGAAAAGTTAGGAGAAATCAAGCCTAACAGAAAGACATCTTTTGATCAAATCAATTGTATTCTTTTAGTTGAAAGAGAAAAATACCATCAAAACAGTGCGTTCTTTGCACATTTTCAGCAGTTTGTTTTGTACTCTAAACCTATGACTGTTTATTTAAACCAAGATTCCATCTTTAGAGACAAGTTCTTCTAACAGCGCTGGACATTCCTTAACTGCAAATGTGGAGTGAAGCTTTTGACATGAAATAACTATTATTCTATAAAAAAAAATTATGGGAAAAGTCATTAAATGGATTCAGCATTATCTAAACTGCTACCAGTGACATGGTTTCTACACCTACTAGTACGTTGAACTTCTTGAAGATTTGTAGAAGAGGCCGAGAGTGGGATGAAGAATTGGGGGGGGGGGGGGGAATGTAAACCCCACCCTCCTACCCCAGCAAAGGGGGATCTAACAGGTGAATGGCATTAACCCAGATCAAATATCCATAATGAATATCACATGCTGTCATCCAGTCCCCGCCTACATATTATACACACACACACTCACACACATAGAAATTGTACACACAGCTCCCTTTGAAAGACACACAAGAGAATCCACTGCAATAGTGCAAAAGAAAGTTTTCCTATAGCCTGTGCACTTTCTGTAACACAAGCATCCCGATGTACTTACACATGGTTGAAATACACAATATTCCAGCAAAAAGTAGGCTTAGAGTCAAACAAGGGTGATAATCCTCATCTCCATTTAACTGCTATCAAACTCTTTTTAACAACAACAACAACGGCAGCAGCAACACCACCACCACCACCACCACCACCACCACCACCACCAACAACAACAACAATGCAGGAGATTTTTTCCTCAAGACGGCCTTTTTCTAAAAGAATGCCTGGGAGTCAAAAAGAATACACAGAAAGACTGCTCGGGCAAATGTTCATAATTATGCTGACATCTGTGCTGAGCATGACCAGATGTAAGAGGCTTTAGCTGGAACACAAAATGTAAGGTTAATGGTTCAAGTCCCACCATCTGACACCATGGCTTACACTTAGTTGCAGTAGCAAAACCCCCTTTTTAAATTTCATATTTTTACGTATTAAATTATATTCATTAACTGGAAAATTTTCAGCATAATTGCAGTTTTTGATAGCGAACATCAAGGACATCGATTTAACAAACCAATTTAACTGTCCGGCATCTGTCTTTCATGTATGGCACTGCTGCTATTCCTCCGCATAATGATATGAACAAGTTCCTGTGATCAGTTATGAACCACAAAAGCTGCACCATGTAATTCTGAAGTTATGCCACAAAAATGAAACAGCTCGTTGGCAAACCTTTGACCAATTTACTTGGTCCACATCAAAGTTCTCCTCACTAACACAGAAATTGGATCATATGCTTTCTTAGCACTTAAACAGCCCATGGAAATCAATTTGGCAAAAAAGAAAAGAAAAGAAAAAAAAAAAGGTATGAGCAATTGTAAATTGCTGCCTACTAGCTATGGTACGATTTTCAATTTTGAAGGCAATAAAAAAACGATTTTGATGAATTTGAATTTGCACAATTCCGGGAGGGCCACGTGCACTTTCCAATCACGTTCTTGCGCAAGCGCCACTTTAGTTATCCCTCTCCGATCAAAACCTGCACACTGCCCTGAAATTGAAGGAGCCTGGTGCAAGAATTATTGGCAAAGTTCATGAGACAATGAGGTTCAAGTCCACATTTGTTACGAAAATTGCCTGTGGAGATATTCATATTGAAGATATTTGCAAAATATGAAATTCCATCGAGGTCTAATCTCTTGCAAATGGGCTGAGATGCTGAAATGTCATTTTTATCCATTTACAACAATAAGATGAAGAAAATGGAGAAACAAGAAACAGTAAGGTAAATTACAAAGTGCCTGGAACAAAGCTACACAAAATTTACCTCAAGTGGTAGTTTTCAAATTCATCCCTGACCACAATCTTTTAATCCTACAAACATGCCTACATCTATCAAACATATGTGTATATAAGTCAAATTTACCTCTTGCAATTTCAAGATCAGATCAATCTATTAAGAAATCCTGCGATAGCTTTGATCTTGAGCATGGGATTCGGGCATTTTAGTTTAAGTTTCAGCAAGTTTTATTTCTCCACTCGTATAAAAGAGAAACAAGTATGACAATATCAAACATATTCACAAGTCACGAAAATATAGACAAAGAGTTCTCAAGTTACAAACATTTGATCATGAGAAAAGAACAAATATTTCATGACAAATCTATGACAAAAGTATACAGATACTCTGTATCAGATATATTGGAATAGAAATGGACTTTTCATTTTAAAAAATTCTGAGAACACAACTTCTGTTTCTGTTTTTGGTAAGTGATAATCACTGAAGACAATACGTTGTTAAACAAACATAAATATTGCAGAGATCAACAGGCAATATAATAGATGGATGAATTATATGTTCTGTTCACTTTCAATCACTTAAAGCACCTTTTTCATCTCAATGGATATCATTGATGAGACAGACAGACATCAACAAAAGACTTTACGAAAGAATGAATTTCCCTTTAAAAGCCCTACCCTGCAGTGAAGTGCTTTTCGACACCTCCCTAACTCTATTTCATGCTTTTCCGTATCTCGTGGGAGAGGAGAAGGCACTTTTCTGACCATTTCCAACAGGAAGAAGAGAAGGGTCATTCTAAATTCTATGCTAAAGCCACACCTATCTCACACTCAAACTATCTTGTATCTCTCTTTCTCTATATGATCTCTCTTTTTCCACTCATATAGAGTCTGTGTGAATGGAGAGAGAGAGAGAGAGATAAAGAGAGAGTGGTATATACCGAGTGGAGTTATATAGTGAAGTATATGAACTCTTGTTCTGACTGAAGAAAGGTGGGCTCATGATTTATTTATGAGAGAGGAGGGCTGAGTCACTCATGAATATGCATGAGCTACATGCTCACCTGGGCTAATTGATTTGAGCCTGGGGCACAAAATTTGGAGTACTTAGAGCATGTGAGGAAGAGAAACAGGTAGATAGAAGGGGAGAGAGAAGGAGCGAATAAAGCAATGGCAGGGAGTAGATGGTAGATGATAACTCCTTTGGTAGACAGAATCCCAAGTAGGCCTACCCCTGTGGTAGATGCACAAAAACTTATAAAGGTGGAACATATAGAATATATCCTGAAGAATCCCTTCATCACACATAGCAGACAGTCAGACAGAACTATTTATTCATTTCATTCTATTTTGCTTGAAAATGAATCTTAACCCGTTGAGGATGGACTGATTTTGCTATGGACAACACGCATTTCCCATAGACACCTGCCCAAGTATACTCAGGGACTCGTCCTCAATGGGTTAAGTCATATGAGCACTATTGAAAGTCATAGACAGCACTCCCAGATTGGATAGAAAAGAATTACTACCAAATATGTTCCAGACCATATTTTCTTCTTTTGTTTTGTTAATTGAATTATACTCTATAGTCTCTCTCCATATATCACTCACTATTTTTTTTACACATATGTATCTCTATCTATATATCTATCTATCTATCTTTCTATCTATTTATCTCTTTCACTTGTGTCTCACTTAACATCTTCAAACATAAGAGAGAAAGATTCTAAACCTCTTGGCAAAAAAGTTTCCAGGGGATGTGGTTGAGTGATTCATTGGTTGAGGTCAAGTGAGTCATGAAAAAGACAGAGAGCATCTCTCCGAGCATCAACCCACAACCATGACATTCATGTATACCTGGAGGGATCCATGTTAAAAATCATCTCTCTCTTCTCTCTCAATCATCTCTTCTTCTCATCTCTTATCTTTTGGATGGGGGGAGAGGAGAGGAGGGGGGCATTGGTGTGGAGTGGTGTAGGGGGGAATGGAAGCTCTCAGTCCGCCCGCAAAGTGGATCACTTTTTGCGCGATCGAAATGCGAGACGAAAAATTGAAAGCGCGCGATGAGAGAAACTTCCCCGACGTACTCCAGGCCACTTGGGACAAGAAGTGCTCACGGATACAAATTAGGTGACTTAGTTTTCTCTTCAATATTTCTTCTTCTTTTTTTTTTAACTACTCCAGCCATTGAATTAATGAAGATGTGCTTACTTGTTTTGAGAGAGGAAGTTTCAAGAATAAATACAAGGTCTATTTAAGGTATAGTTTAGTTTCGGTAAGAAATTGATATCTGTCTCAAATGTTCTCTACATACATGAGCAGTGTAATGATTCTGTATGTTTTGTGGACCTTCTAATTATTGTCTTTTCTTCATTCTTTTATCCTTATAACACTGCAAAGGGAAATTTCAAAGGGTGGTAAAGAACCTTGGATGCACAAGAAATACCCAGGAATTCATAACATATGCTTAACAAAGTATTACAATTTTTTTTTTTACTTGAATGTGAGAATAACATTGGCTCTGCTATAAAATCAGCGATAGATAAGTAGTCTCTTCATAATATTCTGACCCAAAGCACACACACAAAATGCAACTATATCATGCTAACCTAACAGCAAGGAAAACCACAGATTTCATTCAAGCATGGATAGGGCATCCAAATATTCAGCAATAAAGGGGGGGGGGGGGGACAACTCAAATAATCCAAACATTTATGTTCACCCCTATCTGTGCAATGCAGCGTTCCTAATGCGTCTATCTGATTGCAAATGAGGACCATTCGGAGAGAGGCATTGGAAAGAGGAGACACTTATTTGTATGCAAATTAATGCAAATTTATGTATCAATTTCAAGCAATCAATAGTCTAAAGCCATGGCTGATTCAGCATCGGCGCACAAGGCAGAGACACCAATTTGGTCATCAGAGCACTGCGTGAAGTCAGTCAAAAAAATAAGAAGACGAAAAAGTAACTTCTGATGCAGAAAATACGCCCGGTGGGCAAAATTTCTCGAGCTCCACGGATCGCCATTCTCGCACTCAAGGGATATCTCAGTCTTATCTATCCCACCGTGACTCATACCGTGCATAATCGCGGCAGTGTCGACCCTCGTCAACGACGAGAAAAGGAAAAAAAAAAATCTTGTCATCAAAATGCCTGATTTTCACAGGGATCAATGACACCACAGCAGATGTTATCCAGCTTATGCAAAAAAGAAGGAAAATCATGGGCACCGAAGTCTAATATTTCCATATCAATGTTAGCAACCAGATTGAAACACAAGCTCTGATATTCCCATCAGTAGCCTCACTGGACAGGAATTCAGTAGCAGTCAAAAGTCATGGCCCTGTGAAGGTTAATCTACAGTGGCTATCCTTTTCTTCCTTACAAATGTTTAAACTCCTGCTGGGGAGACTAACAAACAAATGCCAATGATCTAGTGTAACAGGTTCCCATCTGCATTAGATCACAGTTCAGAAAACTTTATTGTTCATGTTTGCTTCATTCTCTGGAATATAGTAAAGTGATGATTATCTACATTTGGTAGAAGTCAACCCAAAAGGCACTTCAATAGAAACACAAGCATTGCATTTGAGGCATTCCTTCACATAAAACCTGCATGTTTGATGTAGTCTTTGATGATGTGGCGAGACTCAGTAACACCTGCTGCACAACACGTCTTGCACACGGGGGTCTAGTTGCAGAGACTAGGTGACATACCATTATTCATTCAAACTTGAGGAGTGGGAGGGGATGGTATCTGAAGAGTTCTGCAGTCATGAAAATTCAATGCCCCTGCATCTTCATTTTCAACGGGCAGAGAATAAAAGGAGGCTAATTTTTGGTGAAGAAAGAGGTAAAAGACAGAGAAATAGAGTTGAAAGAATGAAAGGAAAAAGAAAAGGATATAGGGAGGGTCATCCAGGTACCTTGGATGGCATGAGTGGAAATGGAATGGTCGATCGGGTTACGTTTTCGCGGGCTGGAAAAAGATCAACGACTCACGGAGAATCGAATTAATGTTAACACCTGTAGAGTGCCCTGTCCCAAATACACAAGACTAGTCTCGTGCACAGGTAGGCGCAGACCCTTTATTCTTTCCCCTCTCATCTCTTTGTGTCTTACACTCATTTTTAGAGCTATATTCCTGAACCTCAAATAGCCAAGTGGGTTGAGACCCCTAGCTCTTTCCATTGATCACAATTCTCTCTTTCTCTTTAAGGCAAACTTATTTTTCTGGCATCATGTTACAAATGAAATCAAAAGATTACAAGCAATTAAGTGGATGTAGAGTCACCTATGATGTTATGTTATGCTTCACTATGATTATATCGTCTGCTGAGAATGAGAAGGGCGTTAAGTTGTCTCGAACACTATGGGTTTTGAGACAACTTAACGCCCTTATCATTCTCAACCGACGATATTCAAACATGATCCTCCATCTCTTTTCCAGCCATAACCAAGATTATTAGCAAAACAAAACAACATTTGAAAACAGGAAAGACTCATAGTCTCTTTGCTAATCGATTCTATTCCATGGCAAGTACAGGATAAGATGTATTTGAACCTCTGTGAGTATTTCCTTGACCACAAATCAATCAAAATTTGCATGTACGTCATTCAATCACATCTGCGCAATCAGTGTCATTACTTACAGCATGCACATCACATCAATGTGATCACAAGCCACTCCAGATGAATGATTCACGCTTCGCATCAAGCTAATTAACATCACAAGCAGTCAGTCACCTACAGCGAGCAGCAAGTGAGGGCTTGTCTAGTCTCGCACACGCATGAATTAGTAAGGGGGATGGCACTCCCAAAACTGCAGAGGAAGGGAGGGAGGGGGAGGGGCAAGAGGGGGGAGGGGGGTGGCAAGAGGGGGGGGGGGGAGGGAGGGAAGGGACGGTACTGCAGCTTCCAGGAGCACCAGGTCTATCGGGATACCTCCCAGAGGCCGAATGAAACTAATGGCACGCAGCGGCCGATTAAAAACGGGAGTCGGCCCGTCATGACTGGATGCCGACGCAATGAAATATTTATTTGGGTCAGATTCGCGGGTTCCCACATTCATACTTTATACATTACAAAGCGCGCCCGACTGGATTACCGATTGCGCTGATCAGTACTTCAGTCGGGGTAGAAGTATTGTATTGGCATCTCTCCATCATTATGAAGGACAGATCAGGGGTGGGGTAGAGAGGGGGGGGGAGATTGTTGGGGTTAGGTTGGGATGTGTAGGGGTTGTGGCGATGTTGATGTGGGGTGATGGGGTGGGGGTGGGGATGAGTCAGGTAATTTGTCTTCTCCTCCTCCTCCTCATTTTCTCTTGTTATTCCTCTTGAAGATATGTGACTATTATCATTATTGTTACTATCAACATAATATCATTATCATCCAAAAACACACAATGAATACTTAATTCCATGTTCCACAATATTTGACTGTATTTTTTTTTTAATATTCTTGTCACCATCATAGCATTTCAAGGCGAATCTTCAAAGTTTCTTCTGCACACACATACCCTTTCCCATCCCCTTTAACGGAAATCAAACCATATCAATCATCGAGTCCTATCACTGACATTGATGGGTCTGTGGGGGAAAAATAATTGCCTCTCACCCCATCCTAGCACAACAGCCTGACTCCCATCCTAACACAACAGCCTGACTCCCATCCTGGTGGAATCGATCCCCTCTTCATCCCCTGGACCCCACCCCTCTCTATCCCCCTCCCCTTCCCCCATTGAAGAATCCTCTCATTCAGGGTTAAAAATCACTTGACTTCATGATCAATATACCACATCTTCATGATACTTTAATGGAACAGTTTTGTCTCTCTGTAGAAGTGAAGGTAAAAATAAAAATAAGTGAAGGCACTGAAAGCTGGAAGAAAAAATATTCATCCAATGCTGATACCTTATCATGTGACAGAAATATCTACTGACTTGATGAAACTCTAATGGATTTGAAAAGATGCTCTGTTTTCAAGCAAGCATAAAACATATTGGATGAACCACTAGGAAAATGAAACCAAACAGACAAATACAGACCAGCAGAGAAAAACATGAGTCTGCAAGTCCACAGATGGCGAGCTGAATGTGCCAGAGTTTTGCATCTCATGAATAAAATCATTTACTCCTCAGATGTATACATTACGTTCCTGACATATCCCTTACCATCTTCCTCTTCCTCTTCCTCCCCCTCCTCCTCCTCTTCCTCCCCCTCCTCCACCATCTCTTCTGCCTCATGATCTTCCTCCTTCTTCCCATCCTCCCAACCCCAACAATATCTTAGTTCCTCAGAAGACAGTTTCACCTCCCTAATATATCTAACTACATTTTTCCTACTTCTCTTCCTCTTCCTATTCTTCCTCTTCCTCCTCATCCTCCCTCCTCTAATCCTCCCCATCCCCATCAAATCTTTCCTCCTCAGATTGACAACTCTACCTCCAAAACATATCCAACACCCCTCTTCCTCTTCTTTCCTTTATACCTCCCACCCCACCCCCAAACATTTTCGTCTACCAGCGCAAGTGATCTTTATTAGACCCTGCTCCATAAATCATTCCGCGGGATTTTTTCGTTGCAATGATGTGCGCTAGGAGAGGATAATATGAGGTGGTGTATGCGCACCCCTGTCCGTCCCTGGGTATCCCATAAACGTCATGGCAACCGCCGCCTCTAAAACCCACCGGCTGATGAGGTGCAGGACCCTACTGTTGCCGTGACGATGATGCAGAGTGGGGAAATGGGAGGAGATTATTGCGCATCACGGGCATTTGTGTTACTCTCCAAAGGACGGCATGATTAAAGTTTGAATATTATCAACAACAACAAAGAAATCAACACAAAACATGACAAGAAAAAGATGCAGTTGTCAGAGACCTACCATGTACACGTTTTCCATCCAAATCAGGATATAAAAAAAATCCACTCACTTAGGTGTAAACTTCCTCTATGTAAAATACATATCAATCCCCTTATCAATACAATGATCATTTCCTTTATTCCTCTGTTTATTAGATCACTTTTATTGATTCCTTTTTAAAAAGCAATTAATCATCAGTTGATGTATTTGTTTAGGTGTCTTCAACTCTGTCATCTGGTCCTTAATTAACAATTTTTCAAATTACTTTCATCATATCCAGGATGGGGAAATATGGGCTCAAAAATAATGTGTGACATATGCTGCTAAAATGATGCATTACAATAAAAACATCTGGCTAAAAGACTACCATGTTGGGGGCGGTTGTGTGACACCATATGGCCCAAGCAACAATTTGTAGCCATGGTGATTTTCGCCACAATTCTTGAGGTCTGTCAAATCTCTGCCAACATTTTTCACTCCCATATGATGCTTCTATTTCAGTGGTTGATTACAATTTTTAAGATCCCGAGAGGATTCAATTCACTTTCACAGAAATTTAATGTGCTGAGCTTATGTCACTGCAGGTTATAAATGTGTGTAAAATGTAAGTGTATACATGTGTACAACATGTAGGTGTATGCATCTGTGTGTATGAGAGTATCTAGACATGTTTGATTGTGTGTACAAAATGGAAAAATACAGAGTATCGAATATGACATCTGTAGAAATAAAGGAAACAAAAGAAGAAAGAGAGAAAAAAAAATAGAAGAACTTATTTCTGATGTTTCTCAGAATGGGACAATATCCAGACATGTTTTCAACAACTGTGATGACACCACAAAAACTCAGTCTTAAATGCGCCTGGGTACTATCCTCCCTTAACATAACAATCAACCATCTGTTGGAATCAGAAACTCTCACTAATAAATCCCAAGCCGAAGAAGCAGCGACCGCCATAAATTTATCGCGTAAAGGTACACATCGAGAATCCGGTTTTCATCGAGGGGCCTAGGAAAATAAAGAGGGGCCATCATGTACTCTGGTCAGGACCAACCTTAATAAACTTCTACAAAGAAGAGTCATGAAAGAGGAATTACGTGAGAAACCGTGACAGGCCCTACTATCAATGGCGGGGCTAATGCCACTTCAGCCATTAGGCAATAATTCAGTAAATCGTCCCACTTGGCCAATTGTTCATGTTTCGGGAAAAGGAAACAGAGATGAACGGGTCCGCCCGCCCAGAGAGGCTCGGAGCGTCCCTGTTTTTCCCCATAATACGACCGGGTCTCGAGTTTCTAACCCAACTCCCCTTCCAGGGATAGTCACTAACATCCGACATGATGATGCGATCTTTTTGGCACGTATGCCATGAATGCACGTGGAGTATCAAAGCTCTACTTCTCTCTCTCTCTCTCTCTCTCTTACTCCTTATATGCTTTAGTCTCATTTCCATACCCTACCTTGGATTACTGCAAGATATCAAATTTTCTTCATGGGGAAGCCAAAAACTTCTTTCATTTCATACCTGACTTTTCTTTCAGAGAGAATTACTGACGACTTACAAATAACTGATATACAAACTGTTAAACAGCAAGACATATTTCAACCATTTGAAGTGCAGCATCCTTTTTGTTTAGGGACACTGGTGGATAGTATAAAGAAATCATGTATCATCAGCAGACTATGATATTGGCTAGGTCTTCTTTAACACTTGACATTCAACGGAAACACAAACTTGGAGATGATTCTTGGTTTCCACGGCGACCATGAGATGGGCGGCTGGCTGCCTTTGAAATCCAGGATGAGCGTAGGGGTCATTCCAAATTTGCCCGATGTTTTCCAACACCTCCCTGAGAGAAGTTGCCTTCTAAATTACTGACATATGCTCCCACTTGAACTGGAAGACACCAAGTATAGACTGTACCATTGCAAAGAATTGTGTAGAAGATGGTTGCGGAACTGCTTTCTTCTTTAGAGTGTAAACAACCCTTAATTTCTGCATAAACAAAGGATTGGGGGATAGCTGGTGCTGTTCGCACTTACCGTAATTAACTCCACATTGTTCGCCCTGTTGGATATCACCGCAATGTAAACAGCGGCAGCAGACACCAGCCAAATAATTACTCTTGAGAGGGGAAGGTTTTCCACACAAGCAGCAATCATACAAATATATCAAGATTATGCTCGGAACAAAACGGCATTACACTATTTTGAGACAGCGCAGTGGGGTATGATTCTCTGTTTTTCTCTTCTGAGCCCTGTATGAAAATATTTTGATCACTGTTGGCCAACACAGACGGCGGGGCAACTGACATTCACAGGGTCATTTCAGAAGGAGCATATACCTCAAAATAATTTGCACCTGTATCATCAATGTCACCAGCTGGATGTACAACAATGGCATAAACTCTTTGTGTATTTTGCATCCTGCCTGAGTCCACACTTCCCGCAAAAATCCAGAAAACATGGTTTCCTCCTCAAGTCTCATTTGTGAATTACAAGTGACAAAATCTTCTATCTTTTACCTCATTATCTTCTTCTTCTATATATAATCTTAGTCTATAATATTATCATCGCTTTCATTATCAGCATCATAATAATTGTGTTATCCTCATTGGTGATTAACATTACCTTACTTTCTTCTCCATAAATATCACTGCAGTTAAAGTATGCATCATTATTTGGCACTTACTCTCTTCTTTCATATCATAACATCATCTGCATCACAATTTTTGGCCTCTACATAACTCAGAGATGATACTGCCACTATTTTAGGTTGATGGGGTAGGACAAATAAAAGATGGTTTAGTAACAAAGTTATAAAACCCAAAAGACACCTCCCTACCCACCCCCACCACACCTCTCACTCCACCCCCTCCCATCCAGCACATACCATTATTAACCCCTCCAAGAAGAAAAGGACTCATTTCTTCCAGTGAACAGGTATATTTTGCATCTGAATTGAGTTGTTTTTGTCCTCCCCGAGCACGCTTCTCCATCATCGAGCTTCAATGAAAGAGGACAAATCAAATTTGTAGCCGAGGAATAAAAATCGGAAATCTGGAATAAAATCCGGAGAGAATCAGAAATATCAGCTCCCTTTCCACTCCAAATTCCCCTGAGCTGGACATGCATGGCTGGCTTGCAATTGCTCCATCCTGCCCCCATCTCCCCCCCCCCTCCAGAAAAAAAGAAGAAGAAAAGATGAAAAAGAAAAGAGGGGGTGAAGAGGAAGAGTGTATGTATCAAAATGAAGTTAACCTCAGCAATGAAAGAAAATGGCCCTCAGACTGAGAATAAATGCAACTTTTCCAAACTGTCATCAAGAGTCACCCCTTTCTCCTCACCCCACCATCACCCCTTCCCTCCCCCCCCCCCCCCGAAAAAAAAAACCACACCAAAAATGAGTGAAAGAATGGATGATAGAGGATGCATTCCTTGAAAGATGCGCTCAGGGAAATTCTCACTTGATTATCATCGCGATGATGGTATAGCTCCTCCATTCAACGGCGCTAATGATGCAGGTAATGCAATAAGGCCGGCCATAATTTGAGGCAACTGTGTTTCTTTACAGGAGTTCGCTCTCTCTCTTCTCTCCAAAATTTCGGTGACGAGAGATACGCATGATGTCGGAGGTGGCGGGAAGTGGGGACAGACAAGGAAAGGCAAGTTGTTTTATGAATATGTTATGAGCGTGGTAGGATGTGGTTAGGTTTCCAAGATATAGCTCCTCTTACAGTGAAACGAATATGCAATTTTTCTGTCCTATGTTTAAGGAGGCATTGTTGCAAGTGACTTTCAAAACATTTACTCTACCTACAAAGTCATCATTAGGAAAAGTAATTAGAAGGAATAAGGCCTTTGGCACCATTCCGTGCAGAGGCATTCAAAAAGGGGGCAATGTTCTTCAATTCTTATCAAACCTACTATTACCATGGGCAAAGACATCGCAGAAGATATATACCATATTTTATGGAAGCAACCTAACCCGTTGAGGACGAGTCCCGAGAATGCTCGGGCAGGTGTCTATGGGAAATGCGTGTTGTAGCAAAATGAGTCCATCCTCAACGGGTTACGAGGAGTAACAGAGACATGCTCTGACATGTGATAATAAGACATAAACAAACAAACAAACAAACAGCTATACCACTGAAACAATAAAAAAAGGAAAACAAAAAGAAAGAGTAAAATTTTGAACTGTGCTATTTTCATGCCACTACACACAAAAGAATAAATGTCGTTGTGATTAATCTGAGAAAACATCCCCATAATGAAAAAAATAAAAAAATAAGAGAGACAATAAAATGTTTTGGAAGACAATGTATGGCTTTTCAGAAGTTTTCTATGCACCAGATAAAGAGGCACCAAAAAGATACATTGACTCTAATAAAATCAGCTAGAATCAAATCTTCACCGTGATTCATCGAAACAAACACGGTGATTAATTTTTCCCATCTTGCAAAACAAGAATCTTCAAAGAAAGCCTTGATCCTGAGCGCTATCCGCAAACAAAATCCTACCGTCTGATCTCGACTGGATTCTCCTTTAATGCTCTCAAATCTAGCGAAGACAGTTACTAATAAATCATAAATAGCAATGCTCCCCTTTCCCCCATCATCCTAGACATATACCATGCACATTTCCTAAACTTCATTCCACAGGTTATTTTCAAAGAAATGATATTACATTCGATCTATAATCTTCCCCGTCTGTATCCCCCTTGCTCCTTTCTTCCAACGACGACATCCGCGAGATTTGCGAGTAATCGGCGAGGATATGTCTAATTGACAGGGAAATATGTCCTCTGAAAAATGATTCACGTTGATGGATTTCTTGGCCACATTTCGAGTGAAGCGCCCCATCCCTCACTCACAGACAACTGTTACCAGCATCTCTCGGGAAAGAGAGGAGGGGGGTGGGGGGGAGCTGTAACCCGCCTGGCATGCCATCTCAACCAGAACCAAAAATTTATTTTGAGAGATACGTGCGCATCATTCTAATTGACATTTGTGGATTGGGGGGTGAACATTTACCCCCTACCAATAGGCTCCTCCTTCATCTTGGAACAATGAGTATCATCATGAACATCCCTCCAAACCCCTCAACTGTACCCTCATTTAAACATCCCCCTCCCCCCTCAAAAAAAAAATGTTAAAAAACAAATTATCTGTGATAACATTGTCTTTCACGCACGGGAACACAAATACCGCATCATCCCTTTGACCTAGTATGAAAGGAGGTCAGCAGAAAGTTGACTGACTTATAATATTCTTGATCTCTGACAAGCACATTGACCTGCCACTATTATTAACATTATAAAGTTTATCCTTATTATTATGCCCATTATTGTTTCCATCATTGGAATAGTCATCACCATCATGATCATCATCATCATCACCACCACCACCAACCACCACCACCACCACCATCACCATCACCATCATCATCATCACCATAATCATCATCATCATCACCATCATCATCATCATCACCATCATTATCATCACATCATGCGCTTAGAAACATCAGAATTAAGCGCTATATAAATGTTATTCATTATCATTATCATTATCATCACACTCACCTCCATCATTATCATCACACTCATCACCTTCATCATTATCATCATTACCATCATCAATATTTGATCAGAAATATATTAAAGGCACAAGAAAAAAAGATGTTAGAAGATTTTTTTTTTATCTACCAGAGTGTTTAAGGGGTTTCAAAGTTGAGTGGAACAAGTTTTACAGAATACTGCCTGCAACAGAAGAATATGAAATTTGAATATGATGCAATGGTATATGAGTCTATTTTTTTCATACCCTGGATGAAAACAGTTATCGTGTGTTCTGAAAAAAAAAATCTATTGATATTGATAAAACTGCTATGCTGATTCAATTCTCTTCTGTGTAATGCTGCTTACTTTCAGAAAAATTTGACAAACACAAAAAGGTGTGAGGGAATGATCCCCACAGTGGTCTGTCTGAGATCAAATTTTGCCAAATTATGGACAATTTTGGTTAGCTATTGTTAAACTGATGTTTTCATCAGACTGACACTTGGTATCCCCGAAAAGGAGTTCATGTTTTGTGTAATGTTAAAGCATGTTAAAATTGACTGGTACCTGATCCTAATTCTGTGGTTGGGCTGGGTGAAAAATGAAGCCAACACTCTGTGTGACATTAACTCGACAAATGAGCACAATCTTTTCTTCCTATGAGCACAAACAGCCACAGTCTTGGCCTGCGCATGTTCGCTGTTATACAGTGACAAAATGAGTGAGATATAGAGAGAAAGAGAGAGAAAGGAAAGAAAAGTAAGTACTTGGAAGAGAGGAATATATCTACTGTGTGAGAGGTAGATAAACAGATAGAAAGATAGATAGGTGGGCAGTGAGGGAGAGATAGAAGAAAATATACATATATATGCTGTAGATGGAAAAAGAAAGATAGAAGGAGATACAGGAGATAGATATAGACATATGGTGAGAGGGAGAGAAGGAATTGAAAAGAAGAAGAGAACAAGTACATGGGATAGAGAGAAAGAACTACTAAGAGACAGAAGAAGAGATAGATATATAGAGGGAGAGATATATAGGTATATGTGACCCGCTACAACAAAAGGATCCTAAAGTCGCTGACGGGCGAGCCAAGCATGGCCCAGAAAAATGCTATTTTCAGGCCTTTCCTTTGATCATTTAGCTTTGAAATTTCGGCAGATGATAGAAGATACATTAGACCACAAAATTATGTAAAAACAGAAATCCGAACGTTTTGACAGATTTTGGTGATCTGACTTCAAACTCGATTTTCTCGGCTCACCCGTCAGCGACTTTAGGATCCTTTTGTTGTAGCGGGTCACATATATCCAGGGAGATAGTCATGTATGAAGGAGGGAGAGCTAGACAAATATATAAAGGGGAAGATAGAAAGAAAGAAAGAAAAAAGGAGGGATTGACAGAAGGGCAGAGACAAGAGAGCATATCATAATTGCGAATAAATCCGAACCATTTCAGCTACTCAGGGACCTCGGAGGGGCCTCTTTAGGATGCTGTGATGCATGCTGGGAAGTCTTGGGGCATGCTGGGATATCAGAAATTGCCAATTTGGGCAGAATTACTTGGAATCTATTTCTTCTCTTTGCTTCACCCCCTCCCCCCCCCCATCACAATTCCAAGTAGCTCCCCATATTTTTTTCACCTTTTGACAAGGTATCCTGGCATCTTTATTGGTAGGTATGGATTAAAATGATACACTCTCACACACAGTGGAACTTGAGTAGAAACACTATCAATGTCTGTAATGTAATACACATCAGATTAGTATGATCATACACTATGATGCTTCTGATGGTCATTGCTAATCCTATTTTCCATCTATAAATCCCCTCCCCTCCTTCTCCTCCTCCCCTACTCCCTCCCTACCCCCCCCCCTCCACCCCCCTCCACCCCCCCCCCCTCCACCCCCCCCCCCCCCCCCCCCCCAATAAAAATGCACTGCCTAGAGATGTTTCAACTCTGGCATGAAGAACATACAGGACTTGACACAATACATCACATTGGGCACTACAGAAGGAATACATGGGTTTTACTCCACCTAGTGTGCACTCAGATGGAAAGCCTGATGAAGAGTCGCCATGGCAACTGTTGCCAAAACCTCTGCAAATTTGGAGGAGTCTCCATCACTCACCTATTTGGCATTCCTCACAGACGGCGGATGACACCAACAATGCCTACACTATCAATGATGGTAGCAAAACCAAAACAGATATTTTGGTGACGTAAGTATTTGTCAAATACCATTAGCTCTACATTGAGGAGAAGTATGCATCTCAGCCGACTGGGAAGTGTTCTTCGCACCTTTGCATCGTGAAAGATTGTCGAGAAAATGCGTAATGTAATAATCCCGGTTCAACTTGATATTTATATACCGGCTGCGATCAATATTTGATACAGATCTAATATTTTGTGCAAATCTTGCTCATGTGATGTATCATTGTGACTTTTCTTACGTGAGTGCAATCGCATCACGTTCGATTCGCACCTCACCGGCGGCAGGGAAACCTTTCACTGTGTGAGAAAATGTGTCTACCCTTTTACAGAAAAGATCAATGGAAAAAGAAAAAAAAACCTCTCTCCATTAAAGAATCATCAAGCAATGATATCTTGCAGCAAACACAATTGTGATGTCTGGGTTAGCCTGAGATTTACTGGGAGATTTTGTTGCAGTTGAGTGGATAAATTTGCCTTTTGTGACTATGCCGATGTACACTTCTATTCTCCATTGCCTCTCTAGCAGCAGTAGCACCACTTTGAAACAAAATCATCGATTCGATCCCACTTTCACGATATCTTTGATTTTTGTTTCTTCCATGTGCTGGAATCCCATATGAATTATTTATTCACATGCTTCTTTTCAACCTCACATCGCAAGTGATTTCCTTTTCTGCTTAGTTGGCAAATTACATTTTTCCTATTATTTCTCTCTAATTATGAATCAATTCATATCGGAAAGACCAATGTTTCATTACAGCTGGAATTATCAACTGCCAATTCATACATTATATTAATGTTTTGTTTTATATTATATGTTTTATTAATCAAGAACAGAGTGGCAGTCTTCACTATGCATACGTACCTTTGTTTAAGAACAAATACCTTTATGTTGATCATTATCTGCCTCCATTAAAACTACTCTATATCTCGCATAGAAAATTACATTCCTTGAATCCCACTTGAAAATGCACGGCACTTTTCACTGGAGGCTATTTATAAAGGTAGAAATTATCAGACATACATAGCTGTAACAACTGAGAGCCAATTCATGTAAGATGCACTGTACGATGAATAATGCAGCGAGTTATAGGCATTAATAAGTTTTCCTTTTTTTAGCCAATTCTATTCATTCATAAGATTATTATGAAGTTTGAAAGCACTGACAGGCATGATTAATGAAACCTGCCGCATATGTTTTGATTTTTTTCCTCCATTTTTCCCCCTTCCCCCAGCTGCCATGCTCATGACTACGAGCTTCGAGTCAAGTCTTGCGTGAAATACATCCAGTGCATCGCGGATTTTAAAGGGGGAAATCCCAACGTTGCCTGCGATAAAATCCACGTACTGCACGCTCATACACATGTAACACGCAAGGGCCCTACAGTCCATGCACACAACGAAAAATAAATACGACACACAGAAGGAAGTATATGCAAACATTCAAGATTTGATAAACAATATCCGTGTATATCCTCAGGTAGCAGACCTGCTTGTCACAGTAGTAAAAACATTGTCCTTCATATAAAAGAAATCATTGATAAATATGTCTCCTCCATTTGAGGTGAAAAACTCTGATGCTTTCAAATGAATATCCTGTTAAATGAGTGTAGCAACACATTACTAAGCATTAAGCTTTCCAGGAAAGTCTGATACATATTCTGGCTTTTAAAACTAGATGCAAAAGAAAAGAAAAGAAAAGAAAATATAGTCAGCGGTAAATTTTATATAAAATGAATAAAAATCAGACTGCATCAGAGAATTGAGCGTGATGCACGGACAGGATGCATTAATCATTACAACCTTAGTGGGTTTTCTCCTTGAACGGTGAAGATAGTACAGCGTGTGAACGAATGTGTGCTGTGTTGACATTGTATCATCTATGATTGTATTAGATATGAATTATTGACGCTGAAATCGAGGTACGTGCTGCGTGAACCAAATTCCCCTCTGCATCCAATTAAAGGGCCATATTGGGATTTGGGTGGTATGAAGAATCTGTGACCTTTTTTTCTTTAATTTGAAGTACGTACGGATCCTGCACATTGAATGCGCTGACGGATTTACTCAAGGCTCACTGAAGCCTCTACACTGTCTCCTAGGTCTGCTTATTCAAACGATTATGAAAACTGATGCTAATCAAATGTCATATATTTCCTTTAATAGTACTCTGTCTTCTATTCAAGAGTGAATGAAATATGGGACTTTACAAGCTTTTAATTAACCATGTTTCTTTTTTTTTTCTCACAATATTAACAGAAGATTTGTTCATCAAATTCAGTACACTTTTTAGAAAAAAAAAAATGCCCCAGAATACAGTGCAACCATACACTGTACTATAATCCTCTGGAGCTAACATTTAATCAAATGTAGATACTTTTTTGTTTCATCAGTATTCAACTTTTAAGAGCATGTAGATGACATAGTACTATGTATTATGAGAGATGACTGAACCATGGTGGGAGGGGGGGGGGGAATTTGTGTGATATTTAATCTCTTCTCATTGATGTGTGAATGAAATCAGCGGTTCATCAGATATCATTACGGTCAATGCTTATTTCACATGAATTTTTGCACTAATTGTTGTTGTTTTTTCCAAGTTTGTCTATATTTTTTTTCAACATCAAACAATAGAAGTGGCAATACAGTAACGGTGCATAAGATGTTTTCAACACTTGTTTGATTTGATCATTGCTGCTACTATCACCATTAATTATCATCCATACCAGCATATCTGATGATGCCATCAATACCTTCATTGCAATCATCATGACAACCACTGTTGATTTAAAAAATGTTTGAGTTATCATATATTTGATAAATATGAGTAGGACAGTTGTATCCCAAAACATCCTACCATATACAATTTTCGCAATAAAGCCTAAAATATAAGGGGATATAACTATTTTTCTCAATAAACCATAACTGTAAATGGTTTAGTCTAGAGACATTTTCATTATAAATATTGTTCACATTCTGTATACTTAACAATACTTATCATTGCTTAAACTGATTCACACTTTTACATTGGTTGTTTCTATCTCTGACTCACACTTTTAATCTATTTTGAAGCACTAAAGCTGGGTTTTTGTTTCATCTGCAAATGGAAAATTATGCCTTTAAGAAAAGCGCAGTTGACACTTTAGCTGAATTCGCATCATGCTCGGGATATACATTGGAGAGAAGACGGGAGAAGCTAGAGGGATGGGAATCAACTATGAAATGGAACAACGCCCAGCCCTCGCAATATCCGAGCAGCCCGGCCATACCAACGATGAGTTTGCGTCTAGCTTTACAGTACTCGGATGAGGCCTCAAGTAGAACACACGCTCTACACTTAAAAAAAAAAAAGAAAACAAAAGAAAGAAAAAAATCTCATCTGTTGAAGGCGGGTAGCTCAAAAAAAAAAAAAAAAGACAGAAAAGAATCAAATGTATCAAGTTTTCGTTCTCAAATCCGCAACCTAGTTCGGCCAGACAAAATGCAATTTCCAACAATTTTTTCCTACATTCCCTCGACAAATTTTAAGTGTCTACCAAACAAAGAAGAAGAAAAAGGAAGGGGAAAAAATGCAGAAGAAAGAAGAGAAGAGGGTGAGGATAGAAAAAGACTGAAATAAGGAAACTTAGGATGAGGAAGAACAAAAAGAAACAGAAGATAAATGAGTATATGTAATATCCAACAAGTTTAACACTCTGCCATAAATCAATCATTATGATCTATTGTCAGGGTAGGACTTGTTGTCATCATTATCCCTATATCCAGTGCAATCAACATTCAACTCTCCCAACACATGACAATCATATCACCACTGCAATCTCCTAAACTGCTTCCTTAATTGTAGAATATAGAAATCACTTCTACAATTGTTACACTGTAAAACTTAAGTCAATATTTGTTTTTTTTTTAAATAACTTCTCCCCCCCTCCCCCCGATGTTCTCATTGTTTTATACCTGGTTAACGTCAGTATCTCGAAGTCGAGATTCTACTAGCTATACGTACCTTCATCAAACTCCATCCACAGAAGATGCATATCTTTGAGCTAAGGGAGCCGTTTCATAAAACTTGTTATCAGTGACAACTGCCACATTTCTGTGACAAATTTGCTCTCAGCCAATCAGAGGCAAGGATTTCAGTAGCTTATAGGAACTATGACAACTTGTCACTGATATCAAGTTTTATGCAAAAGGACCCAGTTCACTTTACTCAAGTTCTCGTTCATTCACAACTCTATAACAAAGGTCATTTAAGACGGGTAGAGAGCATGTCCGAGGCTTTCCTGACATAGCGACAATTACTCTACGCAAGCTGAAATAAAAGTGTGGAAATGTGTTGAGCATCTACAGGTGGACAAACGGGAAGAACCTGTAACGAGGTCCTCAGATGAAATATATCCATACACTGTGAATACATTTGTGTATCCACCTCATACACCTTCTATGTACATCTGAGGACACACACACACACACACACACACATACTACCCACTCACTCTTTGTTTAATCTTTTCTCTCCATTCTGACAGGGAAAACTGGGTCGATCTCATAAAAATTCGGGGAAAACTGGGGCACGGACAGCGCATCCTCACTCACTTGACCCCCGAAGGCAGCCAAATTGTTCCTCCCCTTGTTGTCGCAAAACCTGAGAAATCTTGAAGAGGAGGTGAAAATCTGTTTTATTTGACTCCTGTTTTTTCGTCTTCTTTTCTGTCTCTGTCCCAGCATTCTCTCATTCTTTTCAGCGCCCCGAATTCTTCCCCCCCCCCAAACTCTAAACCATCTTCATACCAAATCTCATTGACCCTGTTGAACTGAGAATGAATACATCAGATACAATTCATACGCCATGCCTGCTCTCTCTTTTTGATACCGCCTCCCACAAAACCTCCCTCCTCCAACTCTTCTGTTCTCAAAGGGGAGAAAAAGAAGAAGACCCGATTCTGATGTGATGTCATTATTGCACATTCAAATTGATGTGTTGCTTGTACAGAAATATCGTCAGTCCATCAAAGACCTTGTCTTTTTTATTCATCTTCATTAATTCATCCGTGGACATTCATAACTTACACTGGCTTCCTTACGGTTTGTGAATATTTCGATAAGCTCTAGGAATGGTCCCCTCAAATTAAATTATGACACTCTAGGGAGGGAGACACAAAGACAAACAAAACTAAGACACAAACAACAACAACATCAGTGAACTTGAGACCGAAATCCCCACCGCACACGAGGGGGTAGCTATTTTCCAAAAGGCCAGTAAGTCGAGAAGGGGAGTTTACACGGCGCCCTATTTTCCCTAAAAACTGAGGACGCAGTTTTGCAATTCTGCATTTCTGTTAATTCTCCCCAGCTCAAACTTGATGAAAACAAAGAAAAATATGATAAATTTGTTGCTAAATACACATGAAGGATCTCATTAAAAGATATATAAAATAAACCATCTAAATTTTATATTACTCACTATAGTAACAGTTGTTCATCTCACAAATTATGGCACTAGCTTTAGTTGGCCTGACAAGAATATTTGATAGAGGGTACCTCCATGTTTAAACAAGCAGGTGCAAGATTTCTATCTCATTTTATATCTCTCCTCTCTTTTTATATCTCTTTTTGATATATCTCTTGTTTATCTATCCATCTATATTGGTATGTTTGTTTTAAATCTATTTTTATCTCTCCTCCTTCTCTCTCTCTCTCTTAACTTTCTCTTCTTCTTTCTTTCCCTCCCTTGTCTGTCTTTCAGTCCATCTATCTATCTTTCCTTCTCTCCTTGATGTTTTCCATCTATTTGTCTTTCTGTCACTCTATCTACTACTTCCATCTGTCCTATCTCCTTTTTATTTTTTTTGATTTATTTCCATTTGTCTGTCTGTCTGTAATCTATCTATCTCTTCTATCTCTCCTTTCTCTCCCCTCTTGATATATCTCCACATGTCTGTCTGTCTGTCTGTCTATGTGCTGTATGTCCTTCTATTTCTTTTATTTCTCTTCTCTCTCTTCGATCTTGTTTCCATTTGTTTGTTTGTTTGTATGTCTATCTTTCCATCTTTCTTTTTCTTTCTTTCTTCCTTTCTTGGTGTTTTTCCCATCTCTTTCTCTTTCCATCTGTCTGTATGTCTGTATGTCTGTATGTCTGTCCACATAGCTCCATATCTCTTCTCTCTGAAATTGGATGAGGTCCCCTGGCTATGATTGGTGTGGTTAGTCAATGTATATCTATGGCGGTGGTGTGTCAGACCTCATCGGGACGACTCAATGCGGAGATGTTCCAGGTTTGACGATGTGATAGTCTCTGCACCAGACAATCATACTCATTTTTTCCCCTCCTTTTCTCCAGTGAAATCTCTTTTCATGTACCTACAGTATCTCCATGGTATATATCAACATTGTGAATATTCAACAGGACAATGAATAGAACAATAGTCCCTCCTGCTATATAGAAATGCTGTATTCATAAATTTTGTTGCCATTCCAAAGCTGCACAGGGACCTTGTCCCATGTATTCACTTTTGCGTCAGCACATATTCGGTGAAATGTGAATAAAGGAGAAGTGCAACAGTAAAAGAAAAGAACAAACTTCAGACGATGCTTTAAACGATGAAGGTCCAACACATGAGATATTTGGATTTTTGTTAGTGCTGCCATGGATTTGCTAACATCTAGATATCTGGTGTGAGAAAATCTCTCTCCTATCATGTGCATGAAACTCTACATCATAATTCTAGTGGCGCCTGGTAAGTATAGGCTACCGGTGGTAAACTACACAGAAGTCATTTCCACAGTATTGGTGGATGCAGTTCCTTACCACGACTCTGGTAACATCGCCCTTAAGCGGCGAAACTCGCACCTCGCCAACTCCCCCGGCGGCGCAGCGATGGGGAGTCGAGCTACGCTTCTCTCTCTCTCGCCCTTCTCTCATGGGGGGAAGTGATTTATCCGAGATGGAATAAATCGGGGAGTGGATTACTCTGAACATTCCTCTGGGTAGCCCTCCCCGTTCACACCTCGGCGCATTTTGGAAAATAACCACGAAAAAGCCTCTTCGAGCGAAAACTGCTATTTCAAAATTCATGCTTCTGACACAGTGTGGATGATTCTTGAGTAAGATAAGATTCAAAGAGGATATCCCTCCTCAACAAACTACCTGCATTGTTTTAATTTAATGCGTTACAGATTGTTTGACTTTAAGAACAAGCTACACAATCATTTTCGGCAAATGCCATTGTTTCTCCTGATATTTCCCTTTAAACAAACTTGAAACTACTTTTTAAAATGAAGACAAAATGAAGACTTCCATTGCAAAAGGGTTTAAGTGTCATTCTTAACCCAATGAGGATGAGCTCATTTCGCTATAACATGGAATTTCCACAGACACCTCCCTAAGTATACAGTATGTGCGACCAGCCTTCAACAGGTTAAACATTATAAAGGTCAATATAAGATACAGCAAAACTAAACTCCCTACTATACCTCACTTGTTGCATTACAAGGATTTTTCTTAAAATTATAATTAAAAAATTCTATATTCAGGCAACTTATTATTGTCTTCATTTTTTAGCGACTTTAATCACAGATATCTCAAATAGACAAGAAAGGAGTTAACTCACTTTGCAATGAAATTCTTCAAATACGTGTTCGTCTTTGGAATCTGCTACACAATGGAAATCACATCCCCCACTTTCAAGAGAGTGAGAGAGACGGGCTAAAAAGAACTGAATATACTGGATTATAAATCAAAATTTATTCATAGACAAACACTGTGAAACCTAACCATCCTGCCATCTCACACTGGAGATGATTCACAATTATTTCTCAGGAAATTTCCGCACTTTTTATTTTGTCAAAATCTTTCATAGCTACCCTCGTCTACGCCACACAAACAAATCATCCCGACTCCCACCAGTCAAGTTGGCGAGGGCACCATAAATTTGTCCCCCAAAGTAAACTGTTTGATCTAAGGTTTACTTCAGGTGAATCTTTGTCTGCCTCTTTGCGTTGTAACTGAAACAAGAACCAGATGACGGGTGCAACAGAGAAGTATAAAAGATAGTTAAGTTTTTCCCCCCATTTTTCCTTTCCTTTGGCAATATTTTTTTCCAATTGTCATCATGTTATTTCTACCTCAACATCCCCTTCCCACATAAATTTCTGATAATTGCACAAAATATCCACACTAAGTTTTTTTTTTTCTGTTTTCCTCTAAGCACCAGGTTCATCAACTTGACGTCTTGGATTCATTTGTTTTTGAAGTCCAAGCTTCAATATTCTAAGATACTTATATTTTTATAGCCTCAAAAATGGCTGGCTCATCCCTTTCTGTGTCAGGGATTCTGGACAATTTCTACACACTGCTGTAGCTCTACAGACTTTTCTGTGCCAATGGACACTCAAAGCACATGACGGGTTATGCACCCTTCTTGCTCCCAAAAGACTGGGTAAAAAAACTTATTGCTTACAAGATTGTGTGGCACACCTTTCCCTCTTGCCAACTACCCCATCTTCCTCCTCTCTCCTCCATCAAGACCCATCTCACTCAGGTGTTGAATTTTTCCTCAAATCCACACCGAAGATTGCAACTCCCCCCCATTCTCCATCTCTCTCAACGTCCCTTCCCACTCCCTCTCCTAAAAAATAAAATAAGCAAAAGGAAATTGCACAAACCACACTGGAGAACAACTCCTCCACGCATCAGCTTTCTACCAGGGCAGGCTGTTCCTCTCTTCTAGGAGACGAAGCCTTGCGGACGCACGTATTTGTGTAATAGTTTACTTGACCGCTTGACCTTCGGAGGTAAATGAGCAAACCCCGACAATCCTCCGCACTCGGAATGCAGAGGCACACTCTCACACCTCAGGCTCGGCTCCGAGCGCCCACCACCGGAACTCTCGCTCATGATATGACACCACATCATCTTTGGCTTTATGTGATGTTGATGTAAAGTTCTGTACATCTACATACCAACATCCATGCATCAGTCCTGTATTGGTTCATCTGTTTATCAATATCTTTCTCTCTCTCTCTCATACACACACTATCTCTCTTTTTCTTCTTAAATATAATATGTTCTCTTTTTCTATGTCTACAGGCCCTATACATGTATGTAAACATTATATTTAGGTGATACGCTATCAGCGTATCACCTATTGTGATTGTCAAAATCTCTCTTTATTTTTTTTTATTCTTCTTTCTTTCTGGACAATTTTGTGTCGTCAATATCTCAAGAATGACATTACGAAATAACATGACATTTTCAGTCAACATGTCTCATGACAAAATCTAGCCACAATAAGGTTTTCATGACAGTAACATATCTATGACGTCATCTAGGCGCCATTTTGTGATTTTCGGACCTTGTCACATGATCGATCATAACTTCATAACTAGATGTCATTTCTGTATCATTTTCGGTGGACATGAAGTTCAGGTCACGCTCTATCTTACTTTTTAACGCTAGTTACACAGGTCATCATTACGCGCGCGTAAGCGCGCGTCAAAATTTTAAAAGGCTCAAAACGACTTTCCAATGGGAAATCTCGAAGTTTCAGACAATTTTAAGCGTTTCAAACATTTTCTCGCGTGCGCGTCCGTCCGCGCAATTTCGCGCGCAGAGCCCGTAAGCAACATGAAAATGCAATTTTTTTGACTGATTTGGATTCCTGATACTTTGAGTAATAATATCCATTGATTTCCGATCGATTACGACCTATAACAAAGGAATGCACTGGCGTCAAAGTTGAAATTCCGCGTGCGCGTCTTTCTGCAAATATAGTGAAAAAACATGTCTTTGTTTATTTCGCCATAGCTCTTTAAATCGTCCGTTGACCCTATATTTCTATTGCATATTACAAAAGTATATGAATTGTAAGTAACATTCCAAGTATCAGTATTGCCAGGAATACGCGATGACGTCATCATATCGTCATTTTAAATCAAAAAAGTGGAATTGATTTTTTTGAGGTACTGTTTCTGACATTCATTTGCTCGTATCTCTGTTGTTTAAGCTCAATATTACCCCAAATTCAGATATGTTGCACTTTGAACATTTGCCTTTCAAGGCCATGTGATGGTTTTGAAATATGATGACGTCATCATACTAGAAATTGTGATTAAAGGTAAAGACTAAAAATCAGACAAGTTTACGCGTTATGTCTATGGGAGGTGATTTTTTTTTAAACCATGCATTGACTTGACAACGTTTAAGCATCTTTACCTCATCTGATTTTACTCCATTTCCTCTGAAACATAAATATGTTGTAGCTGAGACAACAAGCTTTAGTAATCATGCATTTTATGTTTTCAAATCTCCTCATCAGGTTGACAATTTTGCAATTTAAAACTGAAAATGAGAATGCAATCTGTACGGAACGATTCCCAATTTTTCTTTGCAACTGTATATTGATCGAATCCACGCTGCCACTTGTGGGAAGTTGAATAGCGCCATCACAAGTCAACACTGTCACGATAGTATTTAGATTTAAGTTTCGCACTCGATCTTCAGGACAGCCATGTGGCATAATCGGTTAGCGCGCTGGTTGTTCATAACGCCATACCGGAAGGCGAGAGGTTCGACTCCCGCAGGACTTTTATCCGTTCTTTCTTTTTTTCTCTTTTTTTTTTCGGCAGTTCAGCTTTACTCCGATGTCATTTATCGTATTACTTTATCAAGTGTACGTAACCCGTGAACACGGCTGCTCTATTTCCCTTGTTTTGTATTGGAGTTTGGAGATTGGGTTTGCTTCATTAATTTTGTCACACTTAATGTTGTAAATTGCCCCTTGTTACAGTGTCCCGCTTGCCACCTTTCGTTTGCTCTTTCCTTTTCTCTTCATTGGTTATTGTTATACTGTAACAGGATAGGTAGGAACATGTATGTTTAAATAACTTGCAGGAATGGGAGCTGAATTGATTAACTCTAGTCCAGGTGTATGGCGTCTCGCTCATCTCTTTCAAATTCCAGGTTGTTATTGTTTGACCCAATAACGAAGTTGTAGACAGGTTATATGTTGTTATAGAGGTATCTTGTGCCACATGAATGGAAAGCATCACTGTTTAGTAGTAGTAATGAACTTTTTCATGTTGTATATGGTATAAATATTTAAGATAAATATATATATATATATATATATATATAAAGATTAAAGATACATTTCACATCCAATCTTCGGTACAGCCGTGTGGCTTTATAGTCACTTAGCGCGCTGCATGGTCATTATGCACTACCTTAGGACGAGATGTTCGAGACCCGCAGGACGCTATCATTTTTTTCTCTCTCTTTCTTTGTGTTTCTTTTGGCAGTTCAGCTTTATTCCGATCGATGTCATTTATCGTATTATCTTATCAATTATACTACCCCACGACACACAGTTGCTCAAGTTCCTCTTTTTTTTTTTTGTCGGAGGCTCTAGGTTGGATTTCCTTCATTTATCATACGTATTGTTTAAATTGCCCTTGGTACAGTGCCCCGCTTGCCACCTTTCCTTTTCCCTTTCCTTTTCTCTACGTTTGTTCCTGTTATATTGTCACAAGACAGGTCGGAAAATAATTTGCATAACTCAACTGGAGCAGGAATGGCAACTGAATGAATTAACTCTAGGCCAGGTGTATGGCGTCTCGCTCATCTCTTTGAAATTCCAGGATGTTATTGTTTGACGCAATAACGGAGTTGTAGACAGGTTTTATGTTGCTATAGAGGTATCTTGTGCCACATGAGTAGAAGGCATCACTGTTCAGTAGTAGTAATGAAATTTTTCATGTCCCTCCATGTCAATTATAGTGTGGTTTAAAGGGGTTGTGTGTCTATCTGCCAAAGAAAAGGAATAACTTATTTTCGTCATGGCTGTTTCTCTATACGTAGCCGTAGGTAATGAGTGTTGTTGGTATCTGAGCAGTGAAGAACAGAGCATCAGGCTAAAATCCCCCTTAGTTATACGCGCTAAGCGTTCAATTTGATATATCTTTCTTTATGAAGTCAATCCCTGCTAATGGAGTTACAGAATTATGTTATGACACGTTTCACTGAAAGTTTGTAAAGCTTTGTAAAGTTTATGGACAAGGCAAGCAATTGTACATGAATATACCTACCATTGATTTCAGAGGGAAATTATGGTATGCATAAATGTAAGGGTATCATTGCTTTGGAATTGCTGAGACAATATGCTTGGCACGAGGGCTTCCACTTCTAATAACTGATCCCTTTGAAGATGTGTCGGTCACGGGTGATCGTCATGATTCATCTTTCACGTAGAAGCTTGCGTTCCACACTCTTGGTTCAAGAAGACTTACCATCATACTTCAAATTGTTATTAAAGGTAAAGACTCAAAATCAGACAAGTTTACGTGTTATCTCTATGGGAGGTGATTTTTTTTTTATGTGCATTAACTTGACAACGTTTAAGCACCTTTATCTCAGATGATTTTGCTCCATTTCCTCTGTAACTTAAGTGTGTGGTAACTGAGACAATAAGCTGCAGTAATCATGCATGTTATTCTTTGAAATCTCCTTATTAGTTTGACAATTTTGCACTTTAAAACTGAAAATGAGAATGGAATGTGGACAAAACGATTCCTGATTCATCTTTCACATACATAAGTTTACGTTCCTCTTTTTTTTTTCTCGTCGAGACGTATGGCCGAGTGGTTAAAGGCGACGTCTCAGAGACGTGAGGTTGCACACGTGCGGGTTCGAACCCCACAAGATCACGAAACAAAATACTTAGCTATTTTACTTTTTTTTTCTTCAATTTTGTATTACATATATCGTCCATGTAGAAATCACATTCGTATATAAACGCACCTATACACACACACAGACACACACACACACCATATCCCTCTTTTTTGTGTTGGAGACCATATTGCTTCGACTGCTGCAAAATTTTGCAGGCTGACTTTGTCAAACTGATCATAATATGTAATGACGACGACGAAGGTGTTGTACTTTGAACAATTGTCTTTCAAGACCACATCATTGTTTTGTACTTTGATGACGTCATCACACTGAAAATTGTGATTAAAGGCAAGGTATCAAAACCAGCCGATTATAGGTTTTATGTTTACGGCACGTATTTTTCCCAAGTTGCCAGAAATGGCATAGCGACATCAGTAGTTACAAGGCCGCATTTCCGTCTAGCAATGCAATACATGTTCACGCGGCCACGTTTGTTGAGTGGGCATTGACTTTTCTCCCTGTAATATCTATACATTTCTTTTTTGCCTTACCATTTCCGTGGATGTCCCGTGGCCGAGAGGTTAGGGAAACGGTTTTGCATGCAAACTCAATTATAACTTCAAGGTGCCTATATCACATTCTTTTCTTTCTCGATCACAGATGACCGACATCTGATAACCCCAAGCGTATCACCTAACTCGTCAGTCTGACGAGTTTCATATCTCGTCATATTTACACATATACATCCCCTTTATCTCTTCATCTTTATCTATAGATTTCTCTCTCTCTCTTTCTTTCTATCTATATATGTCTGTCTACCTATCTGTCTATCTGTCTATCTATCTATCATCTATCTATCTATCTATTCAGTTATCTTACAGGAAGTGATCACAGTGTTCATTTCTGATATAATGTTGTTTAAGTTTACAAATGTCAGGACTTTGTAGCATCATTCATAGCTTCATCTTTTTCATCTTTAGCTATTCTTCATATCATTGTCGATCAACATTGTCCACCGTTCTGTCAATCCCCCCTTTTTCTTCACGATCTTACATTCCTCAATCTCTTCCCCTTGATGAAGAAATGGAGCAGAAAAAAAATGTGGTCTATGGTACTCCGACCTTACAATTCCTCGTGATTACATTCAAGGCAAACTTTCTCGTTTCTCCCGGTCTCCGACTTTCTCCCTCCATCTTTCTCGAGCCGAGGCTCAGACACGATCAGCTCGGATGATCTCTCTGGCTGAAAAACAGAATGTCTCCCTCTCTCTTTTCTCTCTTTTCTCTTGCGCCTTTGTTTCTCCCCGGCAGAGATTTGTTTATTGCATCCCATGAAAACAAACAGAAATCCCTCATCCATGGTCATACAGCATACTTGACAGTTGACTTCTTGCACTCTTCATCTCCTACCTTCCCCATCCCCCCCCCCCATCAGCCCCCTTACCCCTCACCCCTCCCCATTAGCACCCCTTCCCAATCCCAAGCCTTCCTCTTCCTGCCCCACTCCTAAACATTCACCTTAATACTGGCCTAGCTTCCAAGCTTTTTCATATAACATTTTCCACTCCTTTCTTTCTCCCCCATGTCACCCTCTTTTAAAACTCACACTTACCTAATTGCGTTATTAATCAAACTAATGCATCGGTCTGAGAGGAGACTATACCCCCTACAATATAAAGTACAGGGTAGTTCAGACATTTCATCATATGTCGTAATATCTTTCCCTCCAGTTAAGAGATGAAAAGTTGCAATGAGATTGATGATAATTCATACCCATCCCTCGCACAGTAATTCAACTCTCCATGCATCACACTTGAACGCTCCACTTAAATTTCAAAATCTCCCCCTGGTCGGCATTAATCAGCTCGAAAGCCACCGTGACACAGCCAAGTGATCCATATTTAGAGACATACATGAGTGATTTTTTGAGAACAGAAAGAACATGGTTTGTGCAAAAACAAATAGGGGCCAGCTATAGAGTGAAAATCTTATGTCTGTGTCTATAGACCTATTCGGTTAAGTACTGTTTTTAAATGGTTATTTCCAACTGGGGGCTTCAAGTGTGCCTAACAAAAGATAATTTATGCACTGACATAGCAACACACCTGGCTTATTGCATAACCCATTAAAAGTGCTTTTGTTCTTCTTTGGGCCCCCAGCAATGGCTGCCATATTGAAGTTACGGTGCTCTGAAGTCTGATTCATCCACAGTATACGCTGTTATTTTCGCGTACAGATATTTTCGCGAATGAGAGGTCATAGACATTTTCACGAGATGTTGTTTTCACGAATTGATGCCTATGCTTATGTTAATGCTCTATTAACAAGCGCATGGAGGCATTTTTGCACATTGTTTAATTCGCGATCCAGCTGTGATTCGTGAAATTCACGAAAATTAAACCCTCGCGAAAATAACAGCTTATACAGTATATGATAAGTGCATTTCAGATTAATACTTTGAGGAGCAGGCTAAATGCCTGCATATGTTTGTGTGGTGTATGAAGCACCAAGTTGAATATCACTATCTGTTGTTATCTAGCTTGATTTGGAACCAGTTGTGAGCATGGTTAGCGACAACATTTGTCAGAGATATTTCGGCCAGGTGAGGTTGTTTAGAATCAGTTGCCATGGCAACGAATGTCTGTCACATCACACCTGGGTACTCTATTTGACTGGGGCTTACCTGGGAAGTTATGGCCGTTTTTGATGGTGATTCACACTATGAATAGCACCACTGATTTATTAATGGGTCAACTTCACTAACAATGACAGCACAGATTTGCCCTTATCCTTATGGTGGTTGATAATATATTTCCTAGATTAAGAAAACACCTGAAAAGCTGGAACAAGACTACAAGGCATGCATGTGGATTCCACTTGCTGTACATATCCACTTTGAATGAAAAACGCCACAAAATTAAACAACTTTTTCCATTGTACCGCATTCAACTTTGGCACTGTAATACCACATTGACAAGCATGACAATAATGATCACAGAAAAAAAAAGAATACAGCAACTGGGACAACAATCACAACAGCAGCAGCAAGTGCAACAAGAACCACCAAAACTTGGTCTACCATCTACAGAACACATGAGTGATGTTTTCCTGGACATTTGATACCCAATTCCAGGTTTGAATGTGAAGTAAAGGATGACAGCCTGGGTCAAGGGTCAAACTGTCTTTAGTCTACACTCAAGGCTGCAAGTCTGATACTCTTCACTCTCAAAGCTTTCTCAGGCTACAGGCTGTGTGTACAGACAGACCTTCCAGTTTCCAGTTCCTCAGACAACATTAGACTTTCTTACAATGTTATACAACAAAAGTTATGAATATTGAGCTAAAGAGAAAATGTACCAAACAAAAGTTGAAAGTTTGTTTGATGATCAAGGTTTCTGTCATACCATACATCCTGAATGAGAACACCACGCAAAAGAAAGTAAGTTGCATCTTATGCATGTTGCCTTTTGTTACTTATGAGCATATGGTGGTCTTTGACATAATGCTACTATTTTTGATAAAGATTGGCAGGCCTACTCACACAAGAAGGCAGGGACTTCAATGAAACAGAGTTGGTGCAATGTTCTTTAGATACCCTGTATAATATTCTTCTGAGAGCGGCTGTTATCTTACCAAACGTTACCCAAGAAATGCAAGAAGTTGTTGATGTTTAACAATTACATCTGGTTCTATTCAATACAGACGAGGAAGCCTTAATAGTACCAGCTGAATTCCACTTATCAATGAACAAACTTAGAAGTTTACTGCATTTTTTTTTTTTCATGGCAGATATGCTACTGCAGACATTTTCCCTTGCTAGGGACTGGTTTGGGAGTCTAATTCATCATAATTCTCATTCCCTAAAAGCTCTTAACACCCCCTTTACCAGCAATACTGACGGAAAGCACCATTCCAAACACCTGAAGACTAAGGCACGGGGTCAGGCGGGGTCAAAGGGGAAACGCAATCCGCCTGCTAAACAAATAGAGCGTCAGGATCTAGCTTGCGTTGACCTCTCGGAACAAAAGACCCGAAAATGTGACATCTGAATAGGAGAAGAGGTCACATGGGAAAAGAACAATCATCGCTCGTCATTTTCCCTCTTTTTCCTTCTTCCTTTCTCTCACATACACTTCTTTTTCATTCCTTTGTTCTTTTTCCTTTTTCTCCTACGCACACACTGTTCCACTTTTACAGGTTGCACGCCCATACAGAACAAATTTTGCACAGCGGGAATGCTGAGCCAGACAATAAGTGTTTGGACATGACACCTTTTGCAATAGGGTGGGACTGAGGGAGGACATCTGATGACTTGTCATGGGCATAACATGTGGGGACAGGCCACTTGGGAAACAAAATTGCTTGCCTTTCTGATGTTTACACCAATAAGAATGAAGGACAGAGAGAGAGAGAGAGAGAGAGAGAGAGAGAGAGATATGAGGGATTGAGGCCACAAAAGTGGGATAATCAGGGCAAAATTTATGTTTAACAGCCTGATATTCATCAAGATAAGGGGATAAAACTGGCATTGAATTCCATACCCCTCTGTCATTGCTCACCCCCCCCCCCCCATACACACATACACAGCAACTTTCTATTGAAGATGGCAATCACCCTTTCCTTCACTGTTGTTGTTGCTGTTGTTTTGTTTTTCCTGCAGATGTATTAAGTAAATTGTAGATCTGAAATATTCTATGGAACAGTAGAACAATAAGGTGGGGGGAAATGACCTCATCAAGACAAAAATAACCAGCTGGTCACGCATGACTGATTCAGTAGTCTCGTCTGGACCAATTTCAGACCTCTCATACTTTTTTTTTTCACTCTCCGAATATGGAGAAACTTTATCGAAAATGACACACTACAGGTGCATGATGAAAGAGAGATATGATCAATCTCGCTAGATTTGGGTCTTCCTCGAATTTATAAAATTCCTCATCTTTTCAAGCCTATGTCAGTCAGCACCTCCAAGCATCTTCACCGCGGAACTCTTTAAGTGCATTATGGATATGTTCTCATTCCATTAATCATTCCAAATGTACCTTTCTCTCATAATTCATGCTTTAATCCATTATTCTGAGTAGTCTCATGTCTTAGACTACCATTCGTATCGCTGTCCAATGATGGACGGAGGAAGATATCGGTTCAGTATAAAAGAGAAACAAAAATCATAGCAACAGAAAGAGAACATGGATCAATTCCCTTCAATTCACTTCATTGATCTATTCACTTGGTCTACAACGGCTCACTCCATACTTTCATACACTTCCTTTTCTCATATTGCACAACATTGACCCATAGTGCAACATTCAAAGTCCCCCATTCACACTTGAACACTAAGATGCACTTACCTGGATGCGTTGCGAGACGGAGAGAGATGCGAATAGACCAGACGTGATGGAGATTGGCAGGAACAGAAAGAAAAAGAAGAGAATGAAATGAACATTAAGTAACTTGCACAGAATAAGTCACCACTGAAATGTCAACAACACTTAAAGTCAAGCAAGACACAAAACCGACAAACTTGGCTCGAACATACATGTTATCAAGACCTGAGATATTAGGTAAGAAATAAGATGGGATGGGAGAATACGGGAATGCATGCAATTGTGATTTCTAGAAAAAAATCTGTTCATTTCTTGCAGGTGAATTTGTTGCAGAATCCTTAAATCGCAATAAAACACGCCGTTTCATTATCTCTCAAATTGAATCACCTGAAGTCAATGCACTTTCCCTCTCCAATCCTCACTTCATCTACTCTCAAAATTGTGAGTAAATCTTTGAATTGCTGAAAGAAAGAAACAAAAAAAAAAGATCCTTCAATACTGTTAGCATTTCCCACTCTTTTTCTTATTTCTTTTTAGCTATTAAGTTTGTAGTACTTTCACAGTGTCCCTTTATCCAATTTTTCCCCCTTTCTTCCTAGTGTATATAAAGGGAGCCGTATACACACCGCCAGTGAAATTTTACAATTGAATAAACCCTCTGAATTGTCATGTCTTTCTCCAATTGATTATGCACCGGTCTTTGAGGGGGTTGGACCGGTATCACTTTTATCTGGAGTATCGGCTTTCCCCCGCCGCCAAGTCATGCACTTCTCAACAGATAAAAGACATGATCCACAAATACCAGTCTAGGGTTACCAGTCTCTACAGTTTATCAGATCTTCCGGTCTTAACTGCCTGCCTGTCTCTCCCTATACCCCTTCTGTCTCTTCTGAAATATATACATTATATGTCTATATGCTAATATACCATATATTTCTCTTAAAGGGATATATACATGTATATAAATATATCTATAGGTCTATATTTTCTCATATTTCACTCAAAATGGTATAATTTTGGTTGAGATGGGGCTTCAAGTTGCCACCATTTTTTTGTGAGATAATGAGAAACCTCTTATGAAGTACAAAAGAACATACAATTCTAAGAGGAATTCAAAGTTTATTTGACAAAATTCAGTTCTGAAATGGCTGAGATATCAAGAAACAAAGAGGTCCTAATGAAAGGTGGAACCCAGTTTTTATTAGGACCACTTTGTTTTGATTAGTATCTGGATTCCTCTGCCATTTCAAAACTAATTCTAATCAAATAAACTCCAAATACCTCTTAGTTGTTATTGTTTGCTCTTTTTATATCACAAGTGGTTGGTTTTTTTTTAAAGAATATCTTGCATGTAGTAAAAATCTGAATCCTTATCTTCAACCAAAACTACACCGTCCCTTTAACGAGACTGTACGAGGGGGCTGTCATCAACCTTTCAGTAATGAGTGGGAATTAGTACAGAGATCAGGTACCACTCCTGGCTGGTTGCCTCCACATCGCTCATCTATTACCTGTCTGCGGCTCATAAATCTCAAGCCACAATTACTGACCAGGACTCATCAACAATTGCAGATTCTCTCTTCCTTTTTTTTTCTAAGCTACATATGTAAAATTATCTTGCTGAATCCCAACATCAATACACAATAAAGTCCTAATAAAAATAACAACTAAAACCACTGATCATTTCAGTGCTTATTTATGTCAATATATGGCAATTTGTTAATCAGTTGCACAACAAGGTACGTAGTTATCAAGCACGTTTCCAATCTGCCCATTTGAAGTTCTACTGGAGAATTTACACTGCCACTCTGGGACTGAACTCTCGCATGAGGTTGGCATGACACTACCAATTTTTTTTTAACCCATTTTCTTTGCTCATTTTTCCACTAATAAATCATATTCTTTCTGGTCAGTTTATTTTGTCTTCATTTATCAACAAATAAAACACACAAAACATATTCCACTATCATGGGGTATCTATCTGCAGGCCTATGTATACCATGAGAGAAGACTGCCCAGCCACAAAACTGGACAAAATCTCTCCATGGACGGTCCTTTTGTTGAAATATTTTTACATCAACCAAAGTTCTCTCTCCCTCATGCATCTCCTAGGGAAATATATCCCAAACACCATTTTTTTCCAATAAACATACAGCATCAAAAACAAGTATAAAGATGATGCAACAGCACTCATAAATGGAAAATAGTCTGCAGGTAATAATCACTGTAAAATAAAATTTCTTTCTAATTTTGGGATTATGAAGACAGACTTCAGACATCTCAAGTTGCATGAAATTCATGTAAAACTTTTTTTTTGTCAGTCAGATCACTGACACAACTTCAACAACAACAACTGTTTCCTTAAGAATCACCACCACTCTTGTCCTTTTTTTTTTTCATTTTTCTTTAAAACAAAAGTCTACAGACCTCTGTTTGTGGCTAGAATAACTTCTCCTTTGTTAACTGAACCTTGTAAAAAAAGATGACTTCAAGTCTGAGACGGGATAGGGTTCCCGTCTTGGCTGGTATAGGATTCCGCTCCTTTAATTTGAACTGTCATCCATTGTCGCCAAGGTGCCGAAATGGAGACCGCTGTACTGTAGTAGATGGGTTCTGGCGTATCGCGTCTAGAGTGCTATTTATGACCCCGATCGCCCTCCCTATCTTACACTGTTGTTCTCTCACTTCTAATCGTCTCATTCCAGGGGGAATTTGTGGGCAGCTATTTGTATAACTCTGGAAATATGCTTACATGTATAATGCCAATATATATGTGTATATATATATATATATATATATATATATATATATATATATATATATATATATATGTATTATTATTTTTTTGGGGGGATGGTAACCTTTAACGGGTTAAAAGGAAAAGCTCTGAGAAAGTAGAACACAGTAATATCCTATTACTACCAAACATACAACTACTGTAAATCCAGAAAAGTTTGCGTGCAACTTAATTTTGCAATTTTCGCAAGAGCCAAGAATCAAAAAATTTCAATGCATACAAAAGTTCTTGTGTACACTATATGCCCTAATGCCAGTGGCAAATTGCGAAAATTCAGTGGAGCTAAAAAGGTTGTCAGCTGCAGTTTCCGAAAATTTCATGCCGTGAAAATATCTTACTTCACAGTAGTTGGAAAAAACTCTCCTCCCCCCACCCCCCTCCCCCTCAAAAAAAAAAAAAAAAAAGGAAGCAAAAATTATTGCCGACATGAAAAGTGCTGGTAGCAGTGAAAAAGGGCGCTTTTGTGTTTCACCCATTGTGTGTGATCCACATCTTGTTCATTGGCAAATGTATCAGATGGATATAATAGAGCTATTGAGCACCAATTAGTGTACATATACAAATATAAACATACATTTGTGTGTGTGCACGTGTGTATTTAAAGAGAGAGATATGCATATATATTTGAAGGGTTTGTTTGCAAAAACCGATAAGTCTATTTTTGAAGATTTTGAAGTACGATCTCTGTCATAAAGTACAAAATAATACCTTTTAAATGATATATTGGTCACTACATAAAAAGGTATATTTTTGAAGTTATGGTCAAAAGAAGCAAAAATTTTCTTATTATTCTCTTTATTTTTCTTGACCTTTAATCGCAAATATCTCCATTTGGCAAATATGGACTTATCGGTTTTTGCAAACAAACTCTTCATTTGTATAATTATAAATAAATATGTGCATAAAGAGAAAAAGACAGAGAGAGAGAGAGAGAGAGATATGCGCATATATTTGTATATAACTATGAACATATATGTGCGTATACAGAAAGAGTGAGAGAGAGAGAGAGAGAGAAAGAGAAATACACATCATTGAATGAAGCATATATATACATGGTGGTATATAAAGAGATCATCTTGGGCAATTCTCACATGTCATTCTTCCCTTTAGAACCGATGCATTCAGTCAATTTGAACACCTGCAAATTGCCATTCAGCTCCAGCCATCACCGCTCATAAAGAGAGCCCCGAGAATTATATGTTTGGGTCTGGCAGGAAGATTGCATATGACAAATATATATATCTTTCTCTCTCACTCTCTCTCTCACTCATATCTTAAATATTTATCATCCTGGTAATTTATCAGAACTATAACCGGCATGCGATGACAAAGAAGGGAGAAAAATACAAATTCTGAGCCAAAACTATGAAGAGGAAACCAATGCAGGTGATTTTTGCATTTTTTTCCATCCTTCCCACCCCCTCTTCCCTTTTTTGAAAAAAAAAGAGAAAAATCTCCCTATAAAGCATACCTATTCTTTAATCATTGCTTTGCACATGATAAAAAGAATCTGAAATGCAGTCGGATCAAGCTCATTCAAGAGTGCTAGATTTCCATGGGAGGGGGCAATTTGCACCCACTGTAGAGCGGAGCTACATGAACCCTCATTCTTTTTACAGTTTAATCAAAGGTATACGTAAGACTTCTTCTAAATGCTGCAAACGCTCAAGTGCCAATTGCTACGTCCTTGTCTTGACCTAGCCAACTCTGAGAAAAATTTACCTTTTCAACATGAGATCACCACAGAGTACAAATATATAGAGAGAAAATGAGGGCTAATTGTTATTTTCTTATATTCCAACTCACCAAGGACACGCAATTCACTTTTTTTTTTAAAAAAACAGAAATACCATTATAATTTCCTCACCCGTTCTTAGTTGGAATCCATATTAACTAAGCTGTTCATGTTCTTTCCCAGGTGTGGAAGGGAAAGTACAACCTAATTTTCACCACAGATTTCCTGAAATAATTGGACCAGGTTTTAATGAATATGATATACAAATTATTGCAAGAGTTAAAAAAAATGAACCATCCATTAAAAATCACTATGTGGATCATAAGATTTAGCATTTGTGTGTGTGTGTTTGTGTGTGTATGATTATGTCTGTGTATGCCAATGAACAAGAAAATAATGACTAGGCCTGCCTTCTTCAGACCCAAGTTTTCAACTAGCATGCTATTTTGTGGTTAGGAAGTTTGTCCAATATCAAATTAATCTACTTTTTGTGCAATAAAGATGCAAATAGCATGCAATTTGATCAGGATGCACATTCGTAATCAGGGGTGTATCCAGGATTTTTTCTGGGGGGGTCGTAATCAAAATTTTTGGACCTTTACCTTTGCGAGGGAGCGGAGCGACCGAGCGGGGGGAGGGTGTGGGAGGGGGGTGTCCCCCCTCCCACGGTAGGGAGTCTTTGAAGTTTATATTTTAAAATGGGGCCATTTGGTGCATACAAAAGTGACTTTTTCGGCATGGCAGTGCAGCTTAGAAATAAGGTATGGCATATTAAAACTAAGTTACGAAATCTACGAGTTTTTTGACAATTTGCTGGAACACCACCTGGTCACTTTTTTTCCTGTTGTAAATAGGGTAAAAAGCCCTCAAAAAACAAAAATTTCTTTTACAAAAAGTGGACCTTTTGAAAATTTGGGGGGGGGGGGGGGTCGTACAACCCTCCCGACCCCCCCTTGCATACACCCATGGTAATATGGGGATATTTCCCCAAACTGCAAAATAGCCTGCAAGTTTGGAGTTTAGTTTGATGAACACATGCCTATTGCATGTGTATGTGTGTTTTGGTTACTTTTTGCATTGTCTTCTAAAAATGAATAAATAAAACAAACAAACAAACATAGATTTTGGGAGTGTGGGACTGGGAATACACACCAGGGAACTCAGAGGCAATTTTATCTCTATACACTTTGACTGAACCGAAAAATTCCCTCATTGCACAGCTTGCGCTCCACTGCTTGAAAAACGGTATTGAATGCATCTTTTCTTATAAAAATAGGTTGTATCCTGCAGGTATTGAACACGCCGCTGCAGGATTGGCATCGGAAAATATTTGTTATCGCAGTCATGATCTATATTCATACTTGGTGATATATAAACAACAAAATTAGTTCATTTAAAGATCTTAATCAAAGTCTAAACGTGACATAAGAAAATAAGTCAAAATACTTCCAGTTATTTTTCAAAACTTGATAAAATCATAAAAATGGCAATCTCAATGAACTACCATCTTACTTTTTTTTCTCTGAACCAAAAACATAACATGGGGTGTATTGCCTATGGGCAACGATATCTCTGTAATCGCAACAACGTCTAGGTAAGGGCAAAAAGGATTTGTAAAGAAGATTGTAGGACAAAGAGCAAATTACCCCCCTGATCAAACCTCCTTGTCATCAATAACAATACCTGCAAACTTATCGACAGATCAAAATTCATAATTTCAGCCTGATTTGACGTCTTTTCCCCAAACCCCCAGTGCCCAGTAAGTTTTGATTTCAAAACAGCATCAGGCTGTAGATCCCTATCGGAAACTTACAATAGAGGTAATGCTCCCCATTAGATGATGTATCCAATGTACGTGACCACAGACACCATGTCTGGGCAAAACAGAAATATCTAAGCAGAGACAAAGATGCCAAAAGAATTGCCATATTCTACTCACGAAGTTTGCGACAGGGTTGACCTGGGCCAGAAAACCCTACTACAAATTTCTCAACATTATGCCTGAGGTGTTTCCTTTTTATCTCAATGCCGGAATAATTCTTCTGGGGGCTACGTGAGCTAGCTTATTTCGTTCTTCTTCTTTTGTGTGTGTGTGTGTGTGTGTGTGTGTGTGTGTGTGTGTGTGTGTGGAGGGGTGAGGGGAAGAGTTGCCCCCGGGGATAAGCAAGACAAATGCTTTTCAATCACACACCCCAAAAAAGAGAAATCAACTGAAGAAGAAAGAAAGAAAGAAAAAAAAAAGGAAGCGAGAGGGGGAGTTTTTGTCCATTCAAGCACCCTAATTCATCGTGACAAATTGCTTTCCGAACCGCATTCCTCCTCCCAGAGTTTGAACAACATCTCTCCGTTGGCTAGAGATTGCTGATCCATGGATTATTTCTCACCTTTCTCCATCATCCCCCCCCCCTCCACCCCCCTTCACCCTTCCTGGGGTAGAAACAATTTTCCCCCCCATAAACCCAAGTTGAAAAATGTTCTTGAGCATTCTGGATGACACAAAATTACAACTTTGAATGTATTCTAGAATAACATGAAATGACACAAAATATTCAATGACTGAAGGAAAGCTCACAGATCTGCTGAATGTCAAATCATCTGCAATCACTTTTTAGATGGATAATTTTCCTCATACAGATAACAGAAATTCTGACCTACAGCACATGCTGCAACATCCACGATACAACTGACACGTTTTAATACATATTATTCATACATGCTTAAAATTGCATTTTTTTTTTGTGGTCAATTTTCGGGTCATTTGCAGGTGCAACATATTGAAATTAGTCAGGAACATGCACAACAAAATACACCGTCATTCAAAGCAATTTTTAAAAAGTTTTCTTGTGAAATGCACGTTTACACATGAATATACACATAACCACTATTCAATACATGCAGAGCACACATTGAATTCATATGATATTTTCTGTTTCCCAGGCTGAGGTACAATTATTTTGAAGACCTAAAAAGAGTCCCTTTTCTTCGAGTCTAATACTTTAAGCCCGTGTGAGCCGCAGATCTCGAGTTCACCGACTTCGAATGAGAGGGTATAATGTGAGAAGGTGGGCAACGTTCTCTTTGTGTTCGTCACGTAATGCTCACTGGCTCAGAATTCTAGCCACAATACGACATCCATCAAGAACATTACCGAGTTAAGACCCCTCGTTGTTTGCGAACACGTGTCAGACGTCCCGAACTGTCAAACTTTGCATGTCGACAGATCCTTTATGCAACTCCGCAACAAAAGGAAAAATCTCCCACTAAATAATGAAGGGTTGAAGTTATGGATTCATGTCACACACGTACACTTCAATCCTCACCTGTTTTCAACAAGTCTTTTTTTCTTCTTTTCCCAAAATTAATCATTTTTCTTCTTGTCCTGGTACCTTTTCAAAGTCTGACTCCGTATTTGCTGGTACATCCATCATAAAATATATCCTCTCCTCCCTGCTTACTTTCCTAGTCATTTTTTAACTAACTTTAAATCTCTCATCTCATTACACAATACGGAATCCATTCACTGTCATCTTCAATCATATTTTCTCACCACCACGAGCACCATATATTTTCACGTCAGTCCCATCCTACCTTTTCATTTCTAAGCAGGCATCTTCTGGAATGCTACTTGTTGGGTGAGAATGGGACCAGAATACCAAAATTTCAGGGCTGCCAACATTGGAAACTAGTTGAGAGTGAGACTCCCATAGGCCAATGCTATAATTTAGGAGTCAAAATGAGTGAGATCAATAGAAATGCATGCAAATGAAATAAAGTTTTAAGGACCAAAATGAGTGAGAGTTGGCAGCCCTGAAATTTTGCTCCAGAACAAATGAATAAATATTCAAAGAGATAACATAAAGAAATTAACACAAGGATGTGAAATAAACAAATATATACACATGCACACACTCACACATACATAATTATGTATACATTTCTTACATTTATAAGCAAAGACAAAGAGAAAAATTTGTCATGTATGTGGATGTGCAAATATATCCAATACATTCCATTCCTCTTTCTATCGATGAAACATTCCGACCATCTCTCAGTTACATCCATTCATTCAGAAGTCGCGCCCCTCCCCTAGAACAGCATCCCCCTCTCCCCCTTTTTCTCCTGCTATTACCCCCCCCCAATCTTTCTCTTCCTCCTAATCTTACTGGTATGCTTTACAAGACCAATACGTGTCGCCATAAATCAGGCATTAATTGACAACCCAAGTGAAACACGGTAGCTCCTTGATGCATGGAATCACGCGCCCCTCTACCGAACCGACACAGAGGGCAACGATTCGTCAAAGGAGGAACCTCGAGGCACAAACAAGAATGAAGCGACTCAAAAAAACATGAAAATAACCCCTTCAGAGTTTAATGGAAAATAACCCCTAATAGTTAAAGAGACCATTTCACTTTTGTGAGGACAATCCGATCTGACACATATCGCCGGTACCAAGGGAGCAATGTTGGAAACCCTTGTCTGGAGGGTAAAACTCTTTCCACAGGTGTAAAGTAACATTTGGAAGCACTAGTGACAATTTTATCTCACCCTATCTCTCCCTCGACTGTCCGTTGGCAAAGTTTTACAGTTGGAAGATTTCACAGGTGGGAGTTGGTCTGCGAAAAACAGAACCTGACAAGTTCATTTCCCCTTATTTTATTGCCACTGGCCCACAGGGCAAGGGAGCTGAGCTCTGCTTGGTCATGTGGTTTTGTTGTTTGACATCGATTGACTAAAAACTAGTACCAGGTTCATTCTTATTCTTTCATCTTCCGGTACTTAATGTTACCAACTAAGCATACTGCCAGTACCTAACCACCAATCTACATATGAAGAGTTTGTTTGCAAAAACCGATAAGTCCATATTTGTCAAATGGAGATATTTGCGATTAAAGGTCAAGAAAAATAAAGAGAATAATAAGAAAAGTTTCGCTTCTTTTGACCATAACTTCAAAAATGTACCTTTATATGTAGTGACCAATATATCATTTAAAAGGTATTATTTTGTACTTAATGACAGAGACCGTACTTCAAAATCTTAAAAAATGGACTTATCGGTTTTTGCAAACAAACTCTTCATATGCATAAATCTATTTTTCTATCTCTTCATATCTATCTATCCAGTCTTGTAACCATCTGCATAGCCATCCATAACTATCTCTTTATCTCTAATCTATCTATTTCTCTCTTTATTTCTATATACTCATTCATCTATTCATCTCTGCAACTCAATGTTCTTATGTATATCCAATTCTCTATCTCTACATATCCATATATCTATTCATCTCAATTTCTTGACATACACATCCATGTTCATCCTTTTATCTCTTCATAATCATGATCTATCTACTCATCTCTTTATCTCTATATATTCATCTACCACTTCTATCTCTCTCTATCTCTCCTTCTTTTTTCATGTCTTTGCCTCTATATATTTATCTCTTCCTCTTCCTCAATCCTGACATATCTACGAATCCATTTCTTTATCTGTATCAAATATCCATCCATCTTTTCATGTATACATCTTTACAAGTGAATGGGAAAACATCTATTTCTTTATGTTCCCCCTTTCTCTTACCCCCCCCCCCCTCCTTTCAACTGCTGTATGATGTACATCACCCCAATCTTAACCTTCATGTTTTTCCTTCCTTCAAACCTGACAGTACATACACAGCACCTCTCTTGTACACCCGAGGGCATATTCCCCAGTTTCCTCTTTTCTGCTGTGCTTCGAATAATATTGATGAGGAATTTCTCCACTTTTGTATTCTTTCCTTTCGGAGAAAAAAAAATAGGACAAGGTGGTGACGACTGGTTTCCTGTATGCAACAGTTGATACAATAGTTACAAAGTATGAAATTTATAAAAGGAAATGACATATTTTGCCCCTCAGGATTTTTATGATTATGATTTATTAAGCCTTCCCCTTCCAGAGATATATACTGTGGTATTTCCCCCATTTCTATCCCCCCCCCCCCCCTGAACAAAAATGTAATAATTTCATAATGATATACAGGCTACCAACATATGAATAAATATTTCATCGTCTCAAATTACAAATAAAGATGTTGATATCGCCACTCTGCCATCACACAGACTTCTCTTTATAAACAGCTATATATGGTAGAAATTTTGATTTGAAATTGATAAGAACGTACGCATATTTCACTTGAAAGGGACTTTTAAAATACCATGCTATACACTTGTGAATTTCAGAGATAAAACCTGGTATTACTATTACCCTGAAATTTGTGTTTAAGTTCAGCTAGCTGTGATTAAAAAAAAGCAGAAAAAAGACTGAAACCACTGTTTGTCATCTGTTTCTGCACTCAGACACTCAAGGGGTGAATGAGTGTACCCTTCCATCTCTCCTTCGACCCCCTCATCTAATAAAAACACAGCCCTCCTTACTCTCTCTCTCCCGCTCTTCCCCTCACTCCTATACTTTCTTTCGAAACTTCCAACTCTTTTCTTCAATGTGATTGTGTGTGTGTGTGTGTGGATGTGCCCCTAAACAACTCGAAAGTTTAGATGCACTTTTGTCCACTTCCTTCCATTACACATCAGCGGTTAGACACAGCTCCACTCGAACAATTTCGCATCTTCTCCCATCTAGCTCCCCTCCCCCTTCTTCCCCTTCTTGTCTTTTCTTCTCTCTTTCATTTCCAGCATCCCCCCTCCACCTCCCCCTCCTCCCAAAAAGCTAGGCTAATGAGGATGGTGATGCTGACTCAAACTAGGTCAGCCGTGAGCGGTTATTTTCACACCTTAGATCGTCCCCAAACTGTCTGCCAAGAATCACTGTTACCTCCTCTTTTTTTTCTCCATCTTTTCTTCCCCCCCTTCTCTCTCTCGCCCCTTAACTCATTCACCCAGTTCTCCGAGCTGCTTCCTTCCTCTTTTACGCCGAGTCTTTCTCTCGCGCATCTCCCATCATCATAGAGCACAGCGACCCCATGGTAAAAGTAAGATTCTAAAAAGTAAGATTTCTGCTCCAAGTAGGAGCAAAACTTCCAGAAATGATCCATTGCCCCCTCTCATTTCCTCTCTTTTTTTGTGTGAAAGAACTTGTCGAAATGGCAATCGAAAATATCTTCTTCTTTTTTTTTGCCATGGCAACGCCTCGAGAAACGGAACTCTCATTTGGATAACTCTTTATCATTACATCTCCTGGCTGTCTCTTTCTGTGAGACTGTAGATATCATACAGTCGGGTGCATTAATATCCAAGAGGATAACCATGCATGGTTCTTCTTTTCTAAATTTCTACAAGGAAAGATTTACAAACTTCCAGTTATTTCAAAAGATTTGTCTTATCAAACTCTGAAATATATTTCATGAAGATGATTGTGGGTAATCCACATGTCCCAGGAAAGACAAAGTTACTTCCGTTTTTGTTTGTTTGTTTGTTTTTTGGCGAGGCTGTTAACTCTTTGCTTGCGTTGAGTGCCAGTCACCAAGGAAAACTCCGTATAGCATTGAACACACTGTACAAAGTCCCTCACACTGAGAGGGTGAATCTCCTTTTAACAAGAAGACATTAGATGTTTACTTCCTACATGATGAAATCTAATATTGCTTTGAAGTAGGAGAAAAGTACAATGACTGCCTAAAAACTGCGAAAGTAAACCATGAAGTTACCCAACATTATTATGATAATTTTATCTATTTCATGGCCAAACCCACCCATCCACACACCAACACACACACACACAAACATAAAAAAAAGAATCTGAGGATATGAATATGTACATACTTCAAACTATATTTTCATGTATCAAGCTTACAGATGTCTAAATTGTCACACAGTTTGTGGTTATTGCAGACAAGATACCTCCTCCTTATTAATTGCAACATATTTACACAGTTACACAATGCCAACCATGTGCTGTAGATTTCACTGCTTCCTAAATGCTGACTGTGCCACGTGGAATGATGCATGTTACACCTGTATTCATTCTCATCCCTTCCACACACACATACACAGAACACACAGAGAAATGTGCACTTTTGCTACATTCTAGTCAGCCATTCAGCTCTTGATTCAAAATCAATACTAGTCCTCAAATAAACCAGCTAATCCTATCCACTTCTCTATAGGCCTTGGTATGTATGTAATCAATACGGCGCCCCACTTTGTATCCGACTTGTGTCAACCGTTTTCTTTTTCTCAAGACATCGTGATCGCCTGATAATGTTTGAATGGCGTGGTGAAAGAATGTTGCCCAACATTTGCTCTGTGTTAACATAATATTGAATGGCATGTTTAAGGAATGTTGGGTAACATTTGCTCTATATGTGAACATAATGTTGAATGGCTTGGTGAAAGAATGTGTGGAATCATCTATTCTAAAGAAACGAATATACATTCCTCATGTTTATATACTCAGTAAATACATTTGAACAAGTCTATTTTGCAAGAAACAATTTTGTCGCTGGTTTGTGTATTACGTCCTTCTGATACCAGCTAATGATTTAAGGCTATCCAAGTGTTTGACTTCTGTTCTTACCTCCAACTCCTTTGTGCATAAGATGTATGTGAGAAAGCTGTGAAGTGTCACAAAAGACTAAACTAAATGGACCCGCTACTGCATAAATATATAAATAAATAAACACCCTTTTGGTTTGCGACCACGATCAACACAGATCACATTAGTCTGTTTGTTTGTTTGCAAAAGTAATGATTTCTTTTAGCTTGTTTTTTGCAAACTGAGTAAACATCTTTCATTGGAAAAATCCACCTAGCATGAACTCTTACGCAGGGTTACTTTGTCGGTTAAGACATCCCGCGACCCATCTCCATCGAAGCAATCAAATTAAATATGCAGGAGCAGGCCCCAACGACAAATGTTTTGCCAACATTCGGAATCTATCGATCCTCGGCGAGATGAGAAAAAAAGAAAAGGGGGGGGGGGGAAGAAAGAGAGGGAGAGATGTTTTCATTTGCCATACAGCATTGCTGGACTAATCATGAATCCAGTCTCTCTAAGGTACACTTTGATTTCATTACTTATGCATGAGGAAGATCATTATGGCTGGGGATTAACACATGGTGGATGAAGATATCAGAGGGAGAGAGACAGCGTGGAGAAGAGATGAGAGAGAGAGAAAAAGAGAGATATAGACTGAAAAAGAGAGAAAAAGAATGACAGGAAAAACATATACACACACAGACACAAACAAACAGACACTTCTATCATAAAATCTCATGGAATGTCATATTATAGCAATTTGCAGAATTGAAAGCCATTTTAGTTTCTAAACACCTCTGAAGTATCTTCAAAGTTAAGCTGAACTGCTAGTTGATGTATTTCTTAATACGAAAAAAAAAACTCCTATCCAATTAAATGTTCAAAGAACATTAAAAGAAAATGTTAGTTGGGAAACTCTGTACACATACATTGTGGATCCTTGTACGGGATGGAGTCTTTCCAGTATGATAAAAAAATACCTATTTTCCACCTGTTGAGCTAAAGAATTAATTTTGTTACATTCCCATTCTTGTCACATCAACTGAGAAAGACCTGTGCCAGTAATATTGCACTTTCCACTATGCCAGGCTTTTGGATTCCGATGCAAAGTGGGGCAGGGGAAACACCTTGCCAAACTTTGAATGCAAATCAGCACGTGATACGCCCCACGAAAAAAGGTCTTCCAACAAGACAGAAAGATAAAAAAGAGGAAGATGGGAAGATTGAGAGAGAAAAAGAGACAAAGACAGAAATACATATATATTTGAAAAGACAGATATAGAGATGATAAAGAGAAATATAAAGAGAAATAGAAAGAGAAAGATACTCATATGAAGTGACAGAGACAGAAAGAATATTAACTATAAAAGACAGAAAGAGAGAGACATAATGATATGAAGAGATAGAAAGACTATACTCTATAAAAGAAACACACAGAGAGAGAGAGAGAGAGAGAGGGAGAGAGAGAGAGAGATGGAGAGAGTTAAGAGGGGTACCAAGTTAAATGACAGAGGGGCGAAAGAGAAGAAGATGATGGGTGCAAAAAGTAGGACATATGCACAGGTGGGCACTTTTTGAATCCCATTGCACTTCTTCATCTATCTCTTTCTCTCATTTTTTTTTGTTTTTGTCCAGGACAGATCTTTATGCAGGTCTTGGTAGACTGTGTGTTGCAGAGAAACATATGAAGTATTGGAGAAGAAAATTACATGGGTACAAACAGTAAGGGAGTATTCAGATATATTGAAGGTTGAAAATATAGGAGAGCAACAATACGTTTAAGTCTTTAAAAAGTTGTGTTTTCAATCTCATCAATCCAGAACTTTCACATCTGCACAATGGAATTCATATTCAGCATCTGTAATGTTTCAATTTACATATATTCTGATTGAGCCTATTCATTTTTTCTACTCACAAAGAAAAAACATGGTATAAACTTTGACCTTTAATTTTTATGTCCTCAAGACGTCCTCATTCCATCACATTGCATTTCATCCTCTTTCTTTTTTTGGGAGGGCTTCATTATCAATTTAGCACCCACTTCATCTTGTGTTTCTTTGTTTTTCAAAGTCACTGACACTAGAGTAACCTTGCACATCAATGAAAATTATACCAGCTTTCCCTCAAGATCCCATACTAATTGAAGAGGGGATTTCTTCTCCCAGGAGGCTCAATGCTTAAATTGCTGGAATATATCACTAATGTCACTGTTACTATTTCTCCTTGTACACGAGTGTGATGGCATGGTACTGGGTGAGAGAACTTTGTGAGTAGGGGCCATTTACACCGGAAATGAAAAATTACAACTTCAGAAAAAGTGTAATTAATATTTCAGTGAAAGTTGATAATCAATTGTACCAAAAGCTACCTAACTTACTCAATGGTGTGTGATTACCAGAGTCTTCTGTAACTTTCTCAAAGAAAATTTTGAGTATTTGTGACATTAGTGAACTCAACTATACTAGACACTTGAGTTCCTTCACCAGTAAAACTAAAGTTGTGCAATGCACACTCCTGGGTCAATCATGTGTGTACATTTAATACACAGGCTATAATCCTCACACTATTTCAAACTTTTCAAATTTTCATTGTGGTGTGAACGAAGAACTCGCACAATTTTCAGTGTTTGTGATATTTCCCATTGAGAATGAACCCAGCAACTGGAGAGTTTCTTTGTTTTCCACCTCTTGCAATATCTGAAGGCCACGGGACTGCATGCCTCATTAGGAGAAGAAATTGGATTGTGACCGGTAACCTATCACATTCCCCTGTTTGGTGGACTAGAGGTTAAAGAACGTTCAAGTTGAGAGAAAGGGTAACACTCTGCTGTTTCCTGCCTGACCATGCAAAGCATGAGAAATGATGGCTGAAGTCAAATATTCAACAACTCAAAAATCTATCACGAACAGCTGCCAAATCTCAAGAACAGAACATCTTCATCATAGGTCTGCAAGTCAAGAACTGCTGCAACTCTTGTATATGTTTATCTATCTATCTATCTATCTATCTATCTATCTATCTATCTATCTATCTATCTATCTATCTATTTATCTATCTACCAATCTTTCTATCTATCTATCTATCTAGCTCTCTATATAAGGCCCCTACTTATGTATTTATTTATCAATTCATCTATCTTTATCTATATAATATCTATCTATCTACTTATCTATCTGTCTGTCTGTCTGTCTTTCTATATCTCTATCTTTCTATCACTCCATATATCTATTTCTGTGTTTATCTTCATATCTATTTATATCTCTACCTATCTTTCTATATATCTATCTAGATATATCTCTACCTTATATCTTTCTCTCTAGCTATACCTCTACCTATCAGTCTCAAAAGACTGATCTACCTACCTATATTTCTATATCTATCTATCTATCTATCTATCTATCTATCTATCTATCTATCTATCTATCTATCTATCTATCTATCTATCTATCTATCTATCTATCTACAAAGCTGTGTAAGATAGCTGCCTATGTACCTGTCTATTGATCTAAGATCCAAATCTGGGTATACACATTTATCACACAAAAATGAAACCACAAAAACACAAGTTTCACTGTTTACCAACAGAGGTTCATGTAACTCAGCCATGACCAGCTCTCTGCATGGGTTCTGACCTACCAACACATCATACTGCAGGGCTTCTACATACAAATACAAATAGAAAACTTTTCAAAAAGGAACCATTGTTCATTCAAAAGTTACGCAGAAAAGAAACAAAATCTTGATGAAAGTGATACCACTTACCTGGTGATAGCAATGGATGCAACAAAGGATGAAGCAGCGGTCAAGATGAAGAGCACAACATGAAATAGAAACAGAAGAAAAGGACACAAGGAAAGACATTAATAAGCAACATCAACAGCAGCTGTTTTTATCATCTGTGCCCACATTAATTCAACACTGATGAAACATTGACACTTGAAAGTTTGATAAAGTTTTTTTCAACTGGTAGTCAAGACTTAAAAACTTTGAACATGAATTCCTTATCCTACCCAGATGTCGAGATCTACTATTGCTGAAGGGAAAAGTTTTTATTAGCAAAAGATTCACGCCTCAAAATCTGGCCTTCTGTGTTTTGTGCATGACTTCATCCTGGATTTCTGGTGCACTTTAGCTAGTCTCTTGACAAGTTCTCAGTCTTTATTTTTGACTGGTTCCATCGAGTCAGTTAACCCTAACCTCAAACATTATTGGTGCAAATGCTACTGCTGGTGTGAATTCCCCAACACTAAATAATTTGGGCAAAGATATACACATGCACAAAAATACTACAAAAATAGAAATGCTGTGCTTTTTGTTTGACAGGATCAAAGAAAAAATATATGCGACTGAAAGAGAGGCTAACCCTGATGCGGCTACGACCAAAAACCCCTCCGTCCAATCAAACGAGTCAATGAAGCCGAATGATTCCCGATTTACTTCCACATAGAAGCCATCTGAACCTCATCAGTAACCAATACACACTCGAGTCATTCACTTCGGATTTTCTGCATCTCCTCACACCACCCCCTCCCTCCCCTCCATCAGGTGAGCATAAACTTCACTTTTCATCAACAACATAGAATGCTCTCACACCATTTTCTGATTGAATGAGTCAACGGACTACCGCTCTCCCCCCCCCCCCCCCCAATTTGGAAAATAGCGTCAGCTTCATGTCTCAAAACAGCCACAACCAAAAAGCACCTGCAACATTGACACATTTCAGACTGAACGAGTAAATTCTCTCCTTTTTGCAGCTAGTTATTCTTCTTCGAAATTTAAACCGATATCACCTGCCATATATGCCACGATTATGTGCACTCTTCTATAAATTCCACAAAACGCAAATACTGCATTACACTGAAATGCAATACACAGCTGTACAACAGAACAACTTAGTATGGAAAGCTAAAAAAGTGGAATAGTTCGAGTAGCGATATATTTGAGAATTACAGGCATTTACAAAGTAAGATACTGTAAAACCCGGAACATTTGCGGCATAAAACTTTTACAAGTTGGAGCCGACAGCATTTTTTGTGGCGTGAAAATTTCACAGATTGCCACTGTGCACTGATAATCAAAGCATTGCCTACACAAAACTTGACATGCAGTTTATTTTCGCAAAAGTCGCTACAAGTTTCATGCACAAGAAAATGTCTTGTATTACAGTAGGCCCTACAGTATACACACCATGAACAGTATTGATACATTAGAACAGTGATGGTGCAAGTCAAAAAGACAATATTGGCTATACGATACAAGCATTAACACACAAATGTACATGCTTTACACACATACATTGTACATATTCTGTACTACTGGCAATACATACCAGTCTCTGAAACCCAATATCAACTCACACTGCGTTCACATTGTCCCCCGCGCCGCGGGGAAAGTCCCGAGCTGTGGGACTTTCTCCTCCAAAACCATAATGTGAACGCTCGCTGGGACTTGTCCCCTCGTCCCCGCGAATCAAGTCGGGTACGGGGACAAGATTTGGAGGGGAGAGTGACCTTGGGGCGAAATTGATAGCGTCCAGCTGTGGTCATCAAATGTGCGCATGCGCTATGCCTGGCAGAGCTCGCCCCAAGCCCCAATTGCCCCCACAGCTCGGGGACAGATGAGATACCAATGTGAACGGTCAGTCGTAAAAAAGATAAGATCTCTTGAGGCTGTCCCCGCGACGCGGGGGACAATGTGAACGCGGGGACTGTGTGCGCAGACACATTCTGTATTCTGTGCTGTAGTTTGTAGGAGAAATGCTGGAAACGATCAAATCCAGTGTTGAATATTTGATCCATATGCTTTGGGGTAGTCCCTGAAGGAATTTTCTACAAGGGCACATTCCAATGGCTTACTCCTGATACATGATATTGGATGTTTTGTTTGTGTAACCCTGGTAAACTCTCCACAGCTATTTCAGGCTTTCTTGACTTTATGTGGTTTGGATGGGGGAAAGGGATGGTATTGTTTTAATGCTTGGTTTTAATTCACTGAATGTTCAGCTAATTGATCAGAGGAACAAGAATAATTCAAGTGGTGTTGATGATGAAGATGATAGTTATCATAATGTCCTGATGATTGTGATGATAAAGATGATGACAATGATGATGATGATGATGATGATCATGAAGATGACGACACCGATAATGATGATGATGATTTATGATGATGATAAGATGATACCAATTAAAATGATGCTGATAACATGATACCAATGATAATGCTGCTGCTGCTGATGATGATAATGATGATGATGATGATGATAGTGATGATGGTGATAAAGATAAGGATGAGGAGGATGAGGAGGAGGGAGAGCAGGAGGAGCAAATATGACAGAAGAGTACACTAAAGAATTTCATTAACCTCTCCTCTGAAATACAGCTACTATCATCCACAAATGTCATTAAAATAAATTTGTCATTCCAGTAATTGAATTTCTACAGTAATATAGTTCTGCTCTCAAGTATGTATCAATCACCCTAAACGAGAACTGACCATACCAGACAAGGGAACTGGTAATGGAATGATGCCAAATCTCAAATAGCTCCCCCTCTTGTCCTGTTGTGAAGCAGTCTCATTATGCACCCCATCAGGCTCCTCCCTCATTGATTGTTTCTACATTTCCATACTGGGGCAACCTAGACTGCTTTGCCTCATTGCCTCCATTCTCCTCTCCTCTCCCCTCCCCCCCCCCCCTTTCCGTCTTCATCACCAAAAGAAGAAAAGAAGAAGGAAAAATGTTTAATCGCAAAGCTTCCCTGCCCCTGTCCCCAAAACACAAAGCCAAACTTATCGACCCCCGTTCTCGCACCCCCTTTCACTGCAGCCTTGGTGGTACAAAGGTACCCGCCACGGGCCGGACAATGGGGCCAAATTCCTCAGCGCCATCCCCGCCTTTGTCTTCTCTGCCCCCAGTCTCCGTTCAATATGCTTCCAGTCTGCCACATCATCCCATCCCCCCCAAAATACCCCCACCCAAACCTCACCTCACCCCACCCCACTACTCCCTTGTCTCCGATGATGCAAACTTAGGCCCTACGTCCAAGGAAGAACGAGGGCATTCTCAGAACGTGTCTGTCTTCCGATCTCATGGAGGACTTGGGTATACCTCTCCCTGGCCATCTTTACAACTCCTTCCATCTGGGAGAGTTTCATTTATCAATATCTCAAAACTAGAAATCAAAATGCAGGAGATGATCTACCAATAATGCCCACGATAATGCCTTGCTTGAAGAAGAAAGTGAAGAAAATGCAGTCACATATTTAGAGAGTGGTTTCTTATTCTTTTTTGATGCCCTGCAGTAATAACAGCAAGTGGGGAAATTCTAAAAAAGTTGCCTTGTTTAAAAAATGTATGGTTTAAGAGGAAAAAGGATGAAGGGATATGGAAGACAGTTTGTTCACTTCAAAAGGAAGAATGCACCTGTTTGATGTGATGCATTAATACCAACAAACGGAGAAATCTTGAAAAGCCACTCATTTTAAAGGGGTGTGGTTCTTGGAGGAAAAGGTTAGTGGGATATGGAAGACAATTTGTCCACACTAAAAAAGAAGATGCATTGGTATGTACTTGGAGGAGGAGGACAAGAAAGATGAGAATGTTCTGGTGACTAGGGACACATTCCGTGCCTCAGCGCCATGGAATGCCAGAAGGTTAAACATACCGGGATGTGGGGGGACGCAAGGAGTTGTGACACTACTGGTCATCCTTAGTCACAAACCAATAACATTACAAACTTGGTTCTTGGAAGAAAACAATCTAAAAAGTCCATACAGAGGTATCAAAACATCATGCCTATCATCAGCACAAAAACCACTTCATCACAATAGTTCATAGTACTTGGTTCTTACATTTGATTAGAGAATCCCGCCCCTGTTTGGATAATTTCTTAATATCTGTACCAGAAATTGGAGAGATGGTCTGAAATGAGACTATCCTAGACACTACCTTTGGAATCTCTCTTCCATTTCTCTCTCTCTCTCTCTTATTTCTTCTTTTATTTTCAAGGGGACAGGCCTATTGTGCCGTCAACTGGTCCATTGTGGACGGTCCAGGACTCCCTTTGTCCGCGCTGGACCGGGTCCATTGTGTCTACGGTTCCAGGCGCTGCTCCTTGGCCAGAAGTGCCCGCCTTTGTGTACAAAATATTAGTCAACATCTAATGCGCCATGGCACGGGGTAATCTCCACACTTAGAGTGTGCATGACAGGGCATATGTTCTTTGTGGAAGTTTATTTGGTCGTTTCTTTTATGTTTTGTATTGTGTTTGGATTTTTCTCTCAATCTTAACCAGAAGTACTGCAGTAACTTATTGGGCACAAGTTGATTTTAAAAGCAATACTGATGGGTTGCTATTTACCACGCTGTAAGAAATTTATTGTAGGACGTACCGTACTACCCAGTTGCTAATTTCTTACTTTTTTGCACATTCTATCCCAGCACTTGGAATGTAGGCATCACATATGTTATATCCAGATTAATGAACTGCCCATAGCTAGCTGCCTTTAAACATTATGACCAATGGGTGCATAAGTATGGAGTGAATGTAAATGTGAGTGCATTCCTTTGCACAGTTTGTATCCTACAGCTGCATTATTCTTCATTGCCCTTTGACTTTTGTAAATGCTCCATCAATTGGTCTCAATCCATGCAGCATAGTAGTATGATCGACATTTACTACATCCTTCAGTGAGTAGAAGCTGACGTGCTGTGAAAAATTTCACGAGTATCGAAGGGTTAAGGTGAAAGTGCAATGGTTTGATTTACTACCTCATAACAGTCACAACAGTGTGCTAAAAAACCAGCAGAGACTTTTTTTTTTGGGTCAAAAAGTTGCATTTAATCTGCAGGACAAACATTTCCTTTACAAACCAACTACCTTCTTATTCCTTCTTCATAACTTCCCCTCAGTATGAAGTCTCTCGCAAACTGGACTCTCATTTTTTGTTCGCTCACTCTATAACAATAATGAGTGGCGCATCCTTGAGTCTAATCTATCCGAACATTGTCCACCATAGCGATAAACACACACCGATTCGCTTGTAAATGGACCAACGCTTATCGCAGCTTCCACCATCACTCCGGAACACAACGTGCAGAGATTACAACGTATCAAGTGAAAACTACAACATGCCGATATCATTGATGAGAGTCGACACATATGTAAACACAGCGAATCCCTACAAATGATGAGTTGTCTGTCCCCCTCTCTCTCTCGTAAAAGAAAAGAAAAAATTCTGATAAGAGAAACATATTCCCTGGATTGCGGCCAACCGACACAGTCCTATCGAGTCCAGGATCAGGCAAGGCTGGCTTCCACGGGGACCGAAATTGTGAACTCAAGACTCCAAATTGGAATCGGCACCAGAAACAGAAGCCCGCCAAGTGGTGTATGGTGGGGACTATAAAGTGGACCCCTGATCCTGATCTTAGCGACGGTGACAAACGCCGACTCCTCGCTCCACAAAACATTGCGTCCAGCAGAAAAGAGAGTCTTGGTCCCCGTCTAAAGCTGTCCAAGGTCTGGTGGACTATGGCTTGTATTGGTCCTGGACCCAGAAGCCGGCACTCATAGGGCTTTCCAGCGACTACTAATACACGCAACACTTTGCTGCATTACAATACTGAATGCACAACTTGTGCCTTGAAAAGAGACCTTTCACTGAGGCCATTTGTACAACTCAATTTAGTTAAAATAGTGTTTATACTACTTTGTAAAAGGTGAATAAAATCACAAGCAAACATCATGAGTGTATAGAGATCTCTTGGTAGGTGTATATCAAAGAGTATAGAAATACTGCAATAGTGAGTACAGCTACAATAAAATGCATGAACAAGGACTAGATATACACTTGGTATATTTTTGTGTCACAACACACTACTGCATCAAGGCTTTGAGATGCAGAAGTTCCCTACAAAATCAAAATATATTCATTTTCTCTCTCTCATTTTGTATTGTTTTGTTTTGTCTTCCTTTTTTCTTTGGGGGGAGGGGGTGATCAGGATATTAACTTGGATAAGGACACCATGCTTTTGTCAGTTTATTTTGCTGAGAGAGCAAATAAACCTCACCAATGCCAGCATTATTTAAGTCACTTCACAGCTTCAAATGATATATTCGATTGATGCTGGCATTCATTTTGGTACAAGTGACTATTATCTAACATGTCTGCCACTATTGTCATTCGGCCATTGACATGCTGCGTTGCAATATATAGCCATCGCACAGAATCAATCTATCCCCTACTGCGCAGAGAACTAAGGACCTTCTGTTCCAAGACACACACACGGCCTACCACTGAGCCAAGCTCCTTTGAGCCAGATCATCAGAATACTTTATTCTGGAGTCACCATTCACAAGTTTTAGCCCTCGGGACATACACAAATGATCACCATGTCCTACGAGTCTTTCTGACAATCAGAACATTATAACCTGAATACCAGCAATCAATTATGACTGTTCACGGATAAATTACCCACATTTAGCAGAGAAGAAGGGAGGGGGGAAAACAGGCGAAAAAGGTGGATTTTCACACAATTGAATGAAATCAATCAATCAATCAATCAATTGGGGAAAGCAACAAGATTCCAGAATCCTTACAAAGGGTCCAATTTAGAGTATTCAATCACCGGGCATGAGGATGAATTCACTCCGAATTCACGGGTAATTCCATCAAACTGATGACACGTCAACCTCCCACAAGAAAACCGTTGGCACTTTACATACAAGGACAAGGATATAATCTATTTACAATCCAGTGGTGTTATTCTGTTCTCATTTACGTGGAGCACTTGCCATTTGCCCAGATTTTCCTGTATTTGGAGATTAAAATCTTCCCTTTGCATCGCTTTCACTTGCATAATCAAAAAAAAAAAAAAAAAAAAGCATAGGGGCATGGTATAATCACAAATCAAGAAAAAATTATTTCTATCATTTTAGCACAGCAAAGCCCAGAATGAACCATCTGTGATGGTTATCTGTTAATGATATGCAGACATCGAAAAAAACATCATCACGTGGAAGCCCAAATATGTCGGAGCCAAGCACGAAAGATGCCATCCAGGTGGTAGGCTGTCTAATTAAGGTTGCTAGACAACCGCCTCCTATCTATATCTCTGCCTCATCCTCCTCCTCCTCAAAAAACAAGGAAAACAACGGGAATCTCCAAGGTCGTGTCCCCCCATGCACTTTCCCCTCTCATAACAGCAGGTGGCGAAAATGAGGGCACAATATTTACGGGCGGATATCAAAATATTGATTCCCTCCTCAACATGCATGGAAATTCCGTCGCGGAAAATAACAGACTTACACACGTCTTCAATGATGAAGGCTAAAGGGATGTCACAAAAACATGTCATGTACAAACTGACAGCTTTGTATTGTACAAACATGCTCACATTCAATCACTGATTTGTTAAACTCAAGTTTATACAATTATTAACCCATTGAAGACTAGCCCCGACTATACTCAAGTCTATGGGAAATGTGTGTTAGCAATATCAGCTCATCCTAAATGGGTTCATGACACACATGATTCCATGCATCTCTAGCAGCACTGGACTCTGTGATGCTAGGTGACAGACAGACCAAACTGTATCATAGCCCTATGTTGTGAATGGAAGACCAGAAATATTTTCTTTTCTCCTTTTAATATCCCCACAATTAAACCTCCTGAATTCTTTAATCACTTCAAATTCCTCTGCAAAGTAATGTGTATTGATCTGGTATCAAACAAGCTGAAACATGCTGAACATGTGTATAGAGAGTTACAATTTTACGATCCCTTCAAGTCGGTTTAAGCAGGCAATTGAGTATTGATCACTCTGTTCTGTTGTAAATTCTACAGCATCTTTTACCTGGACCCCTCCAGGGCTAAGTGGTGGAATGATTGATTCTTGGAGCATTGTGACAGACATAATTACTACGAGGAAACTTTGGATTACGAGACAAGTTTTGGCATGCCTGTTCATCATCAATTATCTTCTTGTGCATTTGGATATGAGACATTCACTGATAAGATATTATATTTTCCATGTCATGTTTAGCATTTTGTTTGTTTCAACTCTTCTGGTCTACTCAACTCCATTTCTTCGACTGCTTTCTTAATTACTGAAGACTAGTCTTGCATATACTCAGGCAGCTGGTGTCTATGGGAAATGCGTGTTGTAGCAAAATCAGTTCCTCTTCAACGGGTTGAAGAGTTTCTACACACACACATATTCTTCCTCTGTAATGGACCATGCACAGAAGTTACAACCATCCAGTCCAGCTCTTCACATCTCGCTGCACATGAGCGAGAGAGCACACTTTAATAGCTAGGACACTCCTCAGCCCCTCTTTCTTCTTTGGTGGAGTGTCCGTTGCTGGTCAGCCGCCCTCTTGGCTAGCCGGCCGGAGTTACGTAGCTCGCTAGGAACTCCTAGTAAGTCATACCGCGACGTCACGGGCCAATCAATGGTGTTGCTATCATCCTATTTAATCGCATTGTCGCTATTGTCTGCCCATGCATTGTGTGCAAACAAAGCTCTCCACCTATGGCCAGGCTAAGAGAATGAAGGAACTAAAGGCTAATGGCCTTGGGTTGGTTCCTTATCGAAACTTTCTCTTTCTCCTTACTTTTATCCAGTCATCATTCCTTTTTTTTTTTAGTTTTTAACCAGAGCACATTTTGTTTTTCTTTACCTGCACTTCTACTGTTACTTTTACTGTACTTTTGAAGTCTCTATTCCACCATCTTTGATATAAGTAAACAAATGAAGGGTTTGTTTGCAAAAACCGATAAGTCCATTTTTGACGATTTTGAAGTACGGTCTCTGTCATAAAGTACAAAATAATACCTTTTAAATGATATATTGGTCACTACATATAAAGGTATATTTTTGAAGTTATGGTCAAAAGAAGCAAAAAATTTCTTATTATACTCTTTATTTTTCTTGACCTTTAATCGCAAATATGTCCATTTGGCAAATATGGACTTATCGGTTTTTGCAAACAAACTCTTCAAATATATCAATTGTACATTAATATATGAAATACATTTGTACACTGTTTGTGCGAGTGTGTTTGGGTGTTATATTCACAGTGAGAATGTGCATAGAATTCAATCAAATTTCTAATGTTTACTGAAGAATATACTCAGCCACCTGGCCAAAGTTGATGAAGAAAACAAAAAAGACTGAAACACATATCAAAAGCATGGCACAATTTAGGCAAACTATCTGACTTTATACTGGATGAAATTTTGTTGGAAAACATTATGCCACACACCTTGTAGAAGAGATGCTCAAATGTTCATGAAATGGTAACCATTCCCAAATCTTTGAGATCATGATTTAAGAGGAAAAGCGGCTCATTTCTACACTAGTAATCTTGAAAGGCTGGCAGAAAAAGATCGTGATATCAAAGAGCTGGCAAAACGCACCATTAATGGTTAGCCATAAATGTTCTCTTTTAAAGTTCTTCCTGGATGAGCTCTGGTTTAACAGCTCCACAGTGCATCTCCACAAGAAAAACACCTTCCACAAAGTGAAGTAGACAAATTATTGGCCATTCTAAGAGACTAATTCCAGACAACAATACACAGTTATTTCACTGCAGACAATTCAAACTCATCGAGAGGGATGCTAAAGTTAGCAAAAAGTTAGTGATTTGGATTCCTGAATTGGGCATAATCACACCATAAATCAGACATGATTACACCTGCTGTGTGTGTATGCTGAGTAACCCCCCAATTCTTTTTCCATTCATAGATATTCGTTTAGCAGAGAGAGAAACAACAACAACAACAACAAAAACACACCACTCTCCAGAAAGAAAAACCATGGCAGTCAATGAGCGCATCACCCATTATCACCAAGAGAGATCATTTCAGGCGTGGGCGATCATTGGCGCCTCTCCCCGAGCATCAACACTCGAGGCACTGTCACTTTCCCCCTTTCCTTTTGAATCTTCATCAGTGCTTATTCAGCAAAAAAAGAGCGAAGCAGCAAATCATCCTCGATGGATTCGGAATCACAGCCCTATAATTGCAAGTCCGATTACCTTACCACCCACTTATAATGTGTTCCATCACCATAATGAAATCACGAAATATCTTCGCGAGGCGAGTGACATTATTGATGCGAACTGACATCCCTTTACAGTGCATGAGGTTCATGCCCCAATTCACATCAAACAGATAATGTCATCAAATCGACTAGACATTTCTGAAATGATGACATGAGATAAGAAATCAATGTAGGTTCTTGTAAAGAGAAAAATATGTCTCTTTTTTTTTCCTGTTACCTTTCTTTACTTTCTTTTTTTTTCTCCAAACTATGAAATGTGAGAAAGTGAGACTTTTCATAGCTTGATATTCACAGCACATAGTAAACAAACCATTACCATGTTTTCCTGAGAGAAGGAGAGAGAGAGAAAGGGGGGGGGGGAGATTAAGGTGAAAGATTACATGATATCATTTCTACGCTCTATGAAACTTGTGCATTCTATGAGAGATGAAAATAGTTTTAACTTTTGCTTCTAAACACCACAGCTGTTCCATTAACCATTGAAATGTTGAACTCTGACAGTAAAAAGAGCCAGTCCAGTGTCAATCAAATACTCAGAGATTTGAAACATGAACCTTCCTTCAGCGTCCTTACTGTGATGTGATGAGATGCATGGGTTACAGAGTGATATCGAGAATGGCTGGGGGTGAGGTTTTTTAAGAATGTTGATACAAATTGGCCAGAGAATCTTTGCCAATCTGCCAATTAATGACTATCTGAAGCGTAGTAACAAATTCTCTAATCTATAGTAGATGTAAACACAGGAACAGGAATACACTACTGAAGCAACTACTTTCTTGTTCTTGTATCTGAGGGTATGAGATAAAATTGATATCTCTCTCTTTTAACTATAATGTGTGCTCTCTACTATGTCTAAACACTACCAAGGTAATAATTGTGACATACAAGATAAATCATTATGGTACCACTAATCCTTTTGAAATAGGTGTGGTGCTTTTTTGGGTATGAATCATGTGTAAATTTGAATGGTCAGTCCATGTAGAAATGGTAAGCTGTGACCTATCATCTACATTTTGGGATAAAAACAGGGGATAGGTGTGGGGTGGGGAGAGGCAAGGGGGTGGGGAGGGGCGTAGATAAAGGGGGTGGGGTGGGAATTCCCTGCCTTTTGAAAATGTCCATTATGATTTTTTGTTGGTTAGGACTGGAAGTCGCTGGAATGGGGTGCAGAACAAACAAGAGTCGCGAAGGGGGGCAGCAGACGGGAACGCATCACGGAAATCAAAATCCCAAGAAGTGAGGTAAACAAAGCGAATGAAATGCATCGAGATCGATGAAGAAATCAAGGTTAGTCTCGCGGATTTAGACTTTAGTCAAGCTGCATTAGATGTTACCACAGAAACAAAAGGCACACACACACACACACACACATACACACACACACACACACACAACAGAAATGAATAACTACTCTGTGAAAAACTTGGGACCTGCTTTTATGTGCAGCAAAGTTTTTAAACTAAACCGATTTTTAACCTTGCTCGAAAAAAGAAGAAAATACGTAAGCAGATTCCCCTCGAAATGGAGTGAAACGCGAAAGCTATGATCTAAAGAGATAATCAGATTAAGAAATACACTCCCTCTAGATGAATCCACCATTGAGGTCAGAGTAAAAAGGCAGACAGACAAACAGAAAGACTCCCAAATCCTCTGTTGATACAATTGTGGTAAGAGCACATTTTTCTACATTTTTTTTTTCTGCCAATTTAATTCAAATTTTTCCTTGCGGTCTCCCCGGCACCAGACTAGATCACAAGTTGAATGTGACAGATGGGTCGATGATTTAATGATTGGGGCTTGCGCAACAAAGGGGGGATGAGGGAGATTAAGACGGACCACTGACAAAAGCGTGACGGCCGATCGACAAAGGAGTCAAAAGAAATTCCTTCTCTGTCAACCAGATACCCTTTTTTCCTCCCACAGTCCATGTTTGCAAACAACTCTCCCATCATTAATCCGTTAAGATTTTTTTGGGCAGGCTTTGGCGCTCATCCCGTCCTCGACATTTCTCCATCCCTCGATCAATCTTTTCCGACCGATTCCTCCAGACTCTTCTCAAAAGTAGCGCCCTCATTCCATTAGTTCGAACAAAGTTTCAAGGGGAAAGGGTTTAGGTGAGGAGTGAAAGTTCACACGTTTGGAGAGTGGTTCATTGTATTTTGCAAGTTCAGCTCTCGAGAGGCATTTCAGTGAAAGGGCAGTAGAACTTTGGAAACTGGAAAAATGTATTTTAAAAGATTGGCTTTCAATCTGCAGCACCTGATCAGTATAAGGTCATCAGAACTTTGCCAATATTGAGTGACAGATTCCTTAAACAGCTGTATGACTAATAAAAATGTTGAATCAGAATGGGTCAATAGTCAAGAAATGCCAAATTGATGATAAACTGCTAAAACAACCTATTTCAGCTTTCGTGTCCATGGTCAGACTGATACACTGTACACTGCTGCAAACTGGGTTATGCATAGATATACATGTAGATCTGTCCAACTGAGTATTTCATTATATCCAGGGATAGGAAACTCTTTGAAAAATTACAAGCATATAATTGTAAAAACTTCGTATCTTTAAAAGCCCTTCAAACTGTTTAAAGGGGCTTGGACATGAAGAATATATGAAGTCAAAGGAAAAAAAAATATGAAGAATATATCATGAGTATTTAACGATATATTAATGTTATCAGACATAGATATTCCATCTTCACTTTTGTCACTTTTCAACGAGTTCTTCATCTCAGACTTTCCTTTCACGAATCCCCTCTTGCCTGAATATTTCGTAATGTCGAGAGAAGGCTCCTGATGAAAGATTCACACTTTCTTTATAAATCCCTCACGTCACTCTCTTTCAACCGGGCCGAAAAAGAAAAAGGAGGGGGAAAAAAATTGATTTTGCAATCGATACCTCTTTGATACCCTCCAACCAAACACAGGTGTCTGTCTCCAAGTCCGACAATAGAACGCCTCCAAAACTCTCCTTTTGATCAGCTTCAATTATTCTCATCAACGGTCTCTCTTACTCTCTTTTTCTTTTCTGTTTTACTTCATCCGCATTATCTGAAGGACATATGGCACTTTTGTGTATGGATTGTTTTTCGATAAATCGCGCAACTTTTGTGCCGTTCGACTTTTTATCACGCCTCGATTCTCTAGGAAGGTGAAACGAGGGGAGAGAGAGGGAGAGAGAGGCTGGACGGTATGAATGATGTGATTGTGTGTAATCCTATTGATTTTGAGCATATCACGTGGACCATCGTCAATCGCCTTTCACTGGAACACTTGAGTTTTCATTTCATGGTGGAAGACCACAATAATTACTGTTTCTAAGGGGAATTAAGCAGGAATGGTGGAATAGATTGGAATTCTTCCAGGCTAACAACCCATTTATAGACACAACACAATCCATTTGCACAATCACAATAAGTTGTTTATGATAGAGCAATGTTTCTGATCCCCTGCAGCAGAACTCAATCCACTGAGATAAAAACAGGAATGATATCTTTTCTTGAAAGTAGATTCACAGCATCAACTTGGAAACGTAGAAATTGACCCTAACTGCTTATTTGCAATCCATTCACATGACGTATGCATACTATTAATTGAATTTCAAGACAATGAATTATCACAAGCAAACAAAAAATGTTTACTCATCAATCTATTTATAAAATGCATTTATGTTATACCAATATGATGATTAACATAAAAAAGGGAACAAAAAAATATTACCTCCCCTTGATCCCTATACAATTTATCTGACCCTTAAAGAATTGTTTTTCCTCAACATTCATTTCACTCTTACTTCCCAAAGGAGCTATAAAACCTATTGAATCATGATATATATTGTGGCGACATATTACAGTGAATAGTGCAAGAGGTATTTTTCTCAAAAATCTGCGGTAATGACTGGACTCTCTCAATCTCAGACGGACGGCGGTTTCACCCAAGGAACTCTTTCTTCCAACAAACCAAAAGCGCAATAAATTTAGAGCAGAGAAATATCACATAACAAGCACTATGAAAAAAAGAAAATGACATAACGAACAAACAACAAAGAACGAACAAATATGAAAAGAATCAAATGCACAGGAGAGAAACGCCTACACAGAAATGATTTCCGCAAACCAAGCGCGGATGGCGGTTTGCGATATGACAGACGTAAGACTTCAGAGAGACAAGTTAATTTACATCTCCCCCGACTGCCCGCCCATGGTTTCATATAATCAAAGGAAAAGAAGGAGAAAATTGCGAACATGAAATCATAAATATCTGGCGTAGGCAATCTACGGGGGATGTCTGCCGACTCTGCAGAAGACATAAATCTCGCACCGGTCTCCTATTCCGACTAAAGCAAACTGGCAAGAGAGGAATGTGAAGCTTTGTATTTTTTACTTTGAGGGGAGTTGGTGGTGACCCCTATGGGGTCAAAGGTGAAAGGGTCATGAATGAGTCACTCCAAGAGGGAGATAGACATTGGGGATTATAAATCAATTAGCAAGGCCATGTTGAAGAATTTTTTCAAACTCTGGCAATGACTTTCTCTTTCTGGCGTCTTTGCCGCTTTATTTAGCCACAACTTGTTGGTTAGCGTGCCCGTTTAGAGAGTAGGCAGTTTAGAAAAATGGTTGACTTGTTGCTTTGGCCACTAAATCATAAGTTGCATATACTATACCATTCGTAACATCATGGCATACCAAAGGTATTGGTTACAGACCAGACAAATCTGAAAATGAAACCTCAAGAATTAGTGATGAAACAGCTAATAAGAGTCTATCTTTCTTTTTGTCTCTCTTTATCTCTCTCTCTCTCTCTCTCTCTCTCTTTGCTCTTGTTTTTTCTTTTTTTCTCTCAGTTCACACACCTCTTTGGAAATCTACCTCTCATACCCGAAGTTCTTCCACTTTCCAAGCTTGTTGATTTATAGGTTAATTTCTCTCAAAGCTTTTCCATCGAATTTGCATTCACAAGTCATGATCTCAGTACTCCTATTACGAACCTTGTGCCATCTCAAATTCTTCATGCGATAGAGTGCTCACAAAATGATATAACCTCCACGTATCTGAATGAGACATAAATTTAGTGCCAAAATACTTCTCAGTAAATGATGTAATAACTTTTCTCAGAATTGAGGACTATAACTACCTCTTTGGGGGCTGAGTATTAGTGATCTACTTCTTCTTTCCACTGTATCCCTTTATTTTGTTGAAATATCTTCTCAAATTGTAGACATGTCACAATTACACAGCAATAAATTTCTTGTGATTTATGAATAAAGATGAACTAATAATGCTCTCATTGCTCTCAAATTATGGGGCTGTTTCTCATGTTTACCCCCTGAAACTAACTAGGCCTAAATCCAATTGCCACTGTACTATGAGAATGTTTGCCCTTGGGAATGAATGGCTTAAAAAATCCCACATTTCATAATCATCTGCCAAAAGATATTTTCTAAAGTCATAAGGCATATCTGCAAATGTTCAGTTGTTTCACAGATCTCTTACCCTCATGATTTTATTGCACTTTGCATCAAAACCTCCCTAAATCAACGATTAAAATATTGTTAACTCTGAAGCACTGCCCTTTCCCCTTCTCATACTTGGTGTCTCTTGCTTGTAAATAGGACCTCCTTGGTTCAAAGCTACATTGTCATATCTAAATAACAGTTATCATCTGGAAATTTTATGCGCTCTCTCTTTGTACAAGGAATAGAAAAAGAATCTACTACAGTTGCACACTGTAGCTTCTTCCTTCAAAATGATAATCTCCCCATTGATATTAATTACTTCCTGGGAACCTGCTAAGCAAATGTAAATTGTTTCTTTTTCAAACAACAAAAATGTATGAAACAAACACAAAACACAGAGTTGGTTGCAGGGGATTTATAAATGGATAATGATCATGATGGGCACATGAAGATGGTAAAGTTTTAACAGTCATTTCCCCATTAAGTACAATCATACACAAACCAAATCTCTGATAAATAGCCAAATGTGGGCTTCTCCTTTGCACAAATACAAGTCACAGTATTATGATGACATTAGAATGCCACTGAAGTGACAGAATTTTATGAAATCATGAGATTAAAACAAGATGAAAAACTTTTCTGAACAGATAATCACTCATCGAGATGTATTTGTGTAAAAGCATCACGATGCCATTACCACCTCTGAGGTCTACCATGACACTCATGGCTGCTATGTCAAGGTAAGCCATTAAAAACAGTACACATCGCAGGGTGTGTTACAAAATTACAAAGGCTTTCTCGAGGTCTAGTCCACTGATATCCGGTTTGCGGTTCTTCAGGGACCTCTAGATTTGGGACTTGGGTGACATACGCCTAATCATGCCAGAATGTCATCATGGTTTGTGATCACTTTGAGTGATGATGATTTCCTTTGTGCCCCCCACCAGATTAAAAGATTAAGTAAAGGCATGTTGTCCTCAAAACATTCAAGTGTCTCTTCAAAAGCTCTTACTTTTGTTTTTGTTACCTTTCCATCTCACTGAGTATTACTGTATTGTACCACACCCTATCTTCCGTCTCAATTTTCGATTCACGATTCAGGGAGTTTAAAGGGGAGGGCTAGTAACTGATCAGTGGGAATCAGTCGGAATGCTGGAGGTTGATTGTTCCAATCCTTGTGGGATTCATTTAAGAGCACATTATATATCTGCTGTTGTGTGAAAATTATTTGCTTCAGAATGGTCTCATATTCAAGTAATGTGCAGTTTAATGTTTCCAGGTTAGCGTGCCTGGTCAGTGACGGGGCATTAATCTGCACATTACTTGAATATGAGACCGTTCTGAAGAAAATGATTTTCACACAACAGTAGATATATAATGTACTCTTAAATGAATCCCACAAGGATTGGAACAATCATCCCTCAGCATTCCCACTGATTCCCACTGATCGGTCACTAGCCATCCCCTTTAACCTCCCAAACACCAGCACCTGAGAAAAGCACTGGTATTGAGCAGCATCAAGCTCCTAATGGTGATGATAAGAGTTAGAAGAAGGTAAGTCTTGAAGGCAGCTTTGCAAACCCCTCTAAGCCTACACTGGTATTGCATTTTCATATCTTAGGCTCATAGAAAGACATCTGATTATGAATCACGTTGAAGTAAGCTTCCTGACTAACTTGCTGTTAATGTAAAATTTCCAAAATCAAATCAGTTACGGTGTGTTTTTTTTTTTTTCAGAATCAAACACCAAAGAATTAGTGCATGAGATCAAACTTGTTTGTTTATTCGATGTACAAAATCTAGGGATATTTCCACCAAAGTTCAGATTAAAACCTCTCTAAACAAAATATAAGCAATCAAGTCAATTCAATCACAAAAGAGTCTGTTTACAGAGAGTCAGTTTTCAGGTAATAGAGAGCAACAAACAAACAAACAAACAAACTTTCAGACAAGGCTTTGAAGTTTCCCTAACAATTCCTAATCATCTTATAATCTCTTTAACACCACACCTCTAGAAGAGACTTAAACCCCATTGAGGGGCTGACTTGAAACACAAATATCCTCTAAAACTCTTTTTGCAAAGGAAATGATCCAGTGCTCTTCAAAGCATAGAAGAGGGAGATGAAAAAAGGAAAGAAGAAGAAAAGAAAGAAGAAGATGAAGAAGAAAAAGAAGGAGAATGAAAAGAAAAAGTAAACCAATAAGCAAAAGAAGAGGAGAAAGAATGAAATCCCTGAATATTTTCAATCACTATAAATCTGTCCTTTCTAAACACTCTCTCCAAGATCCATTCTCCAGCGTGATGAGTGTTTTCAACTGCTCTCCACTATTAACTCTCTTACTGCCATGAAGCGTTTGTATGAGATAACCGAGGCATTTGGAAAAAAAAAGGTAGTCCACGAGGGGTTAAAGTCGGACCAAACTACTCTCTTACACAGAGTTATTAAACCTCTCTTCCCCTCCTCCCCCCCCCAAAAAAAAAGCAAAATAGCAAGTACTGTCTGTCAGACTAGGAGTGATTAGAGCTCCGTCATAGAGAATGACAAACAAAATGATACACTCTTGTTTTGTTTGCCAGCCCTGAAAAAGAAATCTTTCCACCCATAAGAGGATTGGATTCACGGCGGCGTTGGAAGGACGGGAGGTTTGAGCAGCTTTCAGACAAAAGTGCGATGGACAAAGGGGCGGACAATCCGAAGAGACAGGCTTTTACCAAATCCGCGCCCGTGTTGGCTAAACGAGGGAAGCTTAGCCATCTTAAGACCTCTTTACTGCTCTCTTCACATGACATAATATTCTCCGAGATGTGGAGAGAAGATTTCTTACTGTGTTGAACTGACGCAAGAAAGAATGGAGTAACAGTAACAAACCTAGGAAGAAGGAAGCAACTGAAAAACCTTCTCCCTAGACCGTACAACTTATGTTACATATCAGGCATTTTGAATCCTGTCACTTGTCTTTACACAGTATGGGGGAAAAACTTTTACTATAACACTGGCTTACTTAAAAGTAGATGTTCTGTATTATTTGTGAGTAACATGAAAATAAAGACTTGACTTGGCATTAACTTCAATTGACTGCACAACTCCATGTGTTGATCTTCTCTTGGTAAAGTTTCTGGAGTGGCAAGTAATAAGGCAAGTTGTAGGAGGGCCGGGATAACAGCAGAAGTGGTCTTTTTGGGGACTCCTTTTCTACAGCAACGATCATCCTCCCTGTCTGTCTGTTTGTAAGTCTGTCTATCTACTTGACTGTATGTCTGTCTGTCAATCTGCAAGTTTATTTGTTTGTCTGTCAACCTGGCTGACTGTCTACCTGTCTGTCTGTCTGTCTGTTTGTTTGTTTGTTTGTCTGTCTGTTTGTCAATCTGTATCAATCTGATTGTGTATCTGTCTGTGTGCCTATCTGGCTCTGTGTCGTCAGTCTGTCTGTCTGTCTGTTCTATGGTTACATCTGTCTTCTTTTCTGTCTGTTAGTATATCTGTCACTCTGTCATTGTGTCTGCATGTCTATAAATATCTCTGTCTGTCTGTCTGTCTGTCTGACTGTCTGTCTGTTTCTCTCTGTATAACTTATCTCTCCGTGCTTCTACCTTTGTTTATCTTTCTCACCCTCCCTGTCTCTACAGGTAATCACTGTCTGGGATGCTGTTAGCTGATGCAGAATCTGGCCCAAGACAGTGGCAGTGGATAAGTGAAAGTGCTTTCAACTTGACAACTTTTCTGTCCGTCAGTCTATTTATCCATTTGTTTGTCTACTTCCTCCTTTTCATCGACACTTTCACTCAAGTATTCAGGTAATAAAATTAACATGGTCTATGTCTGGCCAACAGCCTCTTGTGTTGCGTGCAAGTTAACCCATTCCATACTGAATTCTGAAATGCCCGTAGACTTAAGAGACAGGCCACCAGGTTCCCAAACAAATCGGGTTAACTTGCTGACATAATTAAGCCAACAGATGAAACAAATGGAAGAATGAATGAATGAATGAATGCTTAAAGGGATCGTATAATTTTGGTTGAGACCTAATTTCAGGTTTCTAACATTTTTGGTGAGATAATGAGAAACCTCTTATGAAATATGAAAGAGCATGTAATTCCATGAGGAATTCAACGTTTTTTTTGATGAAAATTGGTTTTGAAATGGCTGAGATATCCAAAACAGAGCGATTCTAATGAGTGTGAGACCCACACTTTTATTACGATTGCTTTGTTTCACTTTGTTTTTGGATGTTTCAGTCATTCCAAACCCGATTTTCATCAAATAAACTGAATTCCTCTTCAAAATGGTATGCTCTGTACCATTTCATAAGTGTTTTCTTGGTATCGCGCAAAAAGTTAAAAGTCCAATTCTCGTCTCTACCAATACTGTACCATCCCTTTAAGTAGATGGATGGAAGGATGAGTCTTTCAGCTTGCGTATTTGTCTCTCTTACCTCCCCCCCCCCCTTTCTCTCTCTTCTAGAGGGGGGGGGGGGGTTGAGGGAGAAGATAGCCCCTCTGTTTGTTTATAATGAAAATGTCGCCAAACTCCTCAGACTGCAGAGTGTCTAAAGAGGAGCAAGTGACAGGACTTATCTTCTCACTGTGGGCCGATAACCGGTTTCAGACTGCAACGGATTTCTCGTTTGTTACCTTCCTCCGCAAATCTCCCTTCATATCAGAAATGCATTTCTCAACATCTTTAGAGTTGAAAAATAAATGTCATAACACTGAAATGGTTCTTCTCACCCCAACTGCTACCTGAAGAATTCTTTCCAGACCCCGGCTGTGTAGCAAAGGGAGTGGCCTATAAAATTGTACCGGTAACTCTTGATTACTTTGTGCTTGCATGCAAACAAATGGAGGCCTACATACTATGTTTGCATCATGGTCATAGGAAATCTATGCTCCACCTGCTAAATTGTGTTCTAGAAGTCTAATGTTTCAGACTGCTAATTCCATTCCAAGTCTGAATGATGCAAAAGTTGATTGGAAAACTCCTCAAGATTACAGCTCTCACTGAATATTCTATGATTATGCTGTGCCATTTCACAGTTGCTTTCAAACTTTGACTTTTGATGAGATGCAACAAGTTCTTCCTTTAAGTCTGAAACACTTTTATTGAATGTTGAAGAAAGGGGGTGGGGTGAGGCTACGGGGAGAGAGATAATTTTGGACAATTAGGGAGATCAGAATCCAATGCCATGGGTTAGGGTGTTGAAAGCTCCTCAGTCCAAACCAGTAGGGCCATTATCGCCCCTCTAATGGGCAGGGTTGGATGATGGGGGTAAAGAATTGGGGAAAGGTTATCAGGGAAAAAGAACATGAGTTGGCAAATTGTTTTTCATTATTTGCTTCTCTCCCTCTCTCTCTCTCTATATCTCTCTCTTTTATTTCTTCTGTTCTCCCCTTCTCTGTCATCCCTTGCACTCCAAGCTGAGGAATGTCTGATTTCTTCCTTTTTTCATTCTCTCTCACACCTCTGGTACTGGTAGCTCCAAATGTTTAGAAATAGAAGGAGCAGGATGATGAGTGGTAGCTAAACTTCTTCAAAAAGAGGGACCCATCCATCAAAATCTCCATCTCTCCTTCTCTTTCTCTTCAACCTCTCTCCTACATTTGGACTAATAAAAGCAGAGAGAAAAGGTGGATATAAGGTGGGTTCATTATCGTGACAGCAGTATCTGTGCTTGATTGTGTCGGCTTCATGTTGCAATGAAAAATCACTACTCTAAGCTCTGACTGCCTCAGTACTGTATGTGATTTTCTCGAGAAAAGAATGTTGCATATTCGTATGTTGTATACCTACGTGAGTGTGATCACATCCTAAACATGGGTATATTCAGCATCATATTGGCATGCCATGGGAATATATGAATTTGTGATATATGTCTCATCATATGACTGGTATATGTATATAATACTCTCCTAGATGCTCCATGAAGTTGGTCTATCCATCAGCACAGAACTGAATGTAATCTTTATGTTAATTGACATATATTCCAGAGAACAGGTGTGGGTTTTCATGAATCTAGCTTGTAAGGCCCAGATATCGGGAGCTCATTATAGGAGCATAAATATCCCAGTGAGGGAGAAGTAGGCCGAGGGCCTAAGTACTCCCTAGAAACCATCTAATTTTCTCCCTCTTCAAAACAACAACAACCCTTTCCATGTTTAGGAAGTTGAGAAGGGGCTTCGGGAGTCATCCACGAACAGATGGAGACCAGCGCTTTGTAATCAGTTGCCATGGATACTGAGGAGTTGGAGTAATTTGTGGCTGCAAGACTGAATGGTGTAGTTTCAGATTATCCTCATTCCACCCCCATATTCCTACCCCATCCTCCTCTTCCTCCTCTTCCTCCCCCCCCCCCCAATCTCTATCCCTGCCATGTTACAGGCAAAAATGAATTCAGGGTCAAAGGTCATTCATCTATAAAGGAGGTTGAGGTAGGGACTACTGTCATTACATTTCACAAGATGTGTCCATAAAACAAAGAAAAAAAATATCAGGCTGAAGAATGTTTCCTGTCACTTTTTGTCATCGAAACGATTTGGCAAGGAGCTGAGAAAACTTGTTAAAAATCAGGGAAGAGGAATTTTGATAGCCACATCTCAGTTGCTTGAAATCAGTCAGAGCCAAATCCCGAAGTCCTCTTCAAATTCTTACTGGCGAAAAAAAGGGACATTATTTGCAAATGAAGAGGTTGGTACAAAAAATGGAAACAAATCACTCTTTCCACTTGGACCAGAACAAATTCAGTGCAAGCTACCCTTACTATAGAGTTGCCTGGACAATGCATCGTGCAGAACTATTTCTTCCACAAAACACATTTGTACATGAACCTACTCTATATGATGGATGAAGCTATGCAAGGTGTTTTAGGTGGTTTGAGCTATGGTGGCTTCTTTGTATAAAAAAAAAATAAAAAAAAAGAGAAATAATCATATTTTGATACTTCAAAAACCTGACAGGACTTTGTTTCATGATACAGGAATTACAACTTGGAACTTTCACCAGGTACACAAAGATGTTAAAAAATCTAGTTGCTACATATATGATACAGAGGCGTAACATATCAAGTAAGCGAAAAGAGCCATCTGAATTTGCTTTTTAGAAAGAAAAATCTGGTGAAAGAGAGATTTTTTTTTTTCATGCTACAGCCCAGCAGCTAAAGATGAGTGACATTCATTACTACATGGCACCATGGCTGCCAGTGAGGGCAAACTTCAACTGTCACTACGCTACTCAAAAGGGGCAGGCATAGACTTAGCTATCGTCTTAGAGTCTATATGCCCAACACTCAAGATCGAAGTAGTCCCCTCCCCCCCCCCCCAACCAAAATCAAAAAGTTCCACCACCCACCATGCACGGCTGTATCACATACATAATCAACAACCTTACATTTACCCCAACATGGATAATGTGTAAACACTTTCACTGCTGATACAAACACACACACACACACACACACACACACTTACACACAGAATGTAATTATGTTGATACTTCATTTATGTTGTATCGTGTACACCAACCGTCCCTTGAAGTTTTAACAAGAGCGTCTCATACTTAACCCATTCTATACCAGAGACTTCGGACAGTGCGTACAACACTATGGGTCCTTCCGTGGCAATCAGCACCCAAGGCATACGAAGGATTAATATTACTCAATTCTTCTGCTTCCTCTTTCATTTCTCTCTCTTTGCCATGCTGAATTTGCTGTCTTGTCTAATGCCGGTGCCGACATAATATTTGCCAATTCTGTTTGCAGCAGGCACTTCACCTTGCGTAGATGCGTGGAGGCGAGTGCAGAGCAAATAGGGAGTCGAATACGAGATGGCGGATGAAACTTCAACAGTTGTGTTACCGACACGGCACCACCTACGACTTTTCTGTCATTCTTCTCGAACCATACCCCTTCATCTCTTCTTCCTCATCAATTCTCTGTCTCTTCCTTTCTCCTCCTCCCTCCCTCTCTCTCTCTTCCAATACTTTTAATGTCCATTAATGTTCATTTTGATTCTTTCCATATTCTGATTTTTTGTCTCATGTTCCTCTTAAAACTTTCATAGAACTACATTATACCAATCTCTTTTTATATCTCTATTTCTCTATATCTCTCTATGTTTACATCTATCTGTTTCTTAATCTATGTATCCATCTACCTCTCTCTCTATCTACCTACCTACCTACCTACATACCTACCTATCTATCTATCTATCTATCTATCTATCTATCTATCTATCTATCTATCTATCTATCTATCTATCTATTGATTTATCTAACATTTTACAGGTACATTATGTAATTATCTATCTCCTTATTTGTCTGTCTTACTGGTCTATACATTCATCGGTATATATATATATATATCTCAAAATCTGAAATTTGAATTAAATCAAATTAAATCTCTACGACCTGATACCGCACTTGACTTTGTTGACAGCATCCCTTCTTACTAGTGCCTTTTATTCTTCATGAACATTTAACATTCAAATACTCCTCCCTCCTCCGTTCCTCTCCCCCTCCTCTTCCATCCACCCCTTCCTCTCCTCCCCTTCCCCCCCCCCCCGACCTTGACAAGCATCCAAAGTTCAGACTGCTTACTTCAGTGTGTTGACTACATCCCTTATGGCAACCGGAGAGGTGCATAATCCTGCCCCCACCCCCATTCTTGCTAATGACCTGTCCTCTAACCACTTTGCACTATGCATGAGCTGGGTTCAGTTACCACTCTCGGCATGATGGGGGCCCCCCAATACAAGCTAGAGTTCATTCTTTACCTGACTTCCTGCATGAAAGCAGAAGCTTACATTGTTTGATATCACATTCTCCTTTGTTCCATTCTACCAAAATCACCAGTCTGGCCCGAATTCACGAAGGTGGTACAAATGAAACCATGGTTTAAACCATGGACAAAAACCATGGAGCGTCAAGTGTCGTACGGAATATTTCGTTACGAAATTGGTCATTTCGTCGGCAAAATGACCCTTTCGTTAACGAAATTATCATTTCGTGAACGAAATGTTCATTTAGTTACAAAATGTTGTCATTTCGTTACAAAATAATCATTTCATCGACGAAATGACTGATTTCGTAACAAAATATTCCATGCGACACTTGGCGCTCCATGGTTTTTGTCCATGGTTTAAATCATGGTTTAATTTGTACTACTTTTGTGAATTCGGGCCTTTATGTCAACTTCTCACATAGCTACAGCAGAATCAAATATCACAGTGTCTTCCAAAGACGTTCCTTCCAGCAAAGTTCAAGCTATTCCTACAGATGTTTGATAGATCACAAATTACTCTTTAAGATCATGAAATTTCACAGCAAGTTTTTTTTTTTTTTTTTTGGGGGGGGGGGGGGAAGAGAAGCATGTTCATCACACAATTTAAAAAAGTCATCTATTCAGGAAATGAGTCAAAGCGATAGCCACTGAATTCAGATCTCATTTCATTCATCATTTTGCTCTCAGTGGATGAGATATGACAGACTGGGTTTTGGGCATCTGCGAATTTGTGACTCATGACAATGTGATGTCGATTCTTAAGTACGAATAAATTATCAGCCAAAGGAGGAAAAATTGAAACCAGGAATATGCAGTGAGCTGTGCATGCATGAGGGTGCTACAACCTCCCTTTAACGTCTCGACTCTCCACCTTCGCCCTTTGCAATGCGCGGGGTAAGTAACCGAAGATGGGTGGAAAATATTACCGACGTTGCAGCGGTGGCGTCTGACTTCAAGTCGTTCGGCGAGTCGTCGATCTGGTCATCGACCTTGCATGCACGATCGCTACTCAGCTGACAAGAAGTCAAAGATGGAGAGGGAGATTTTTGTGCAGCGGGATTCTGGCATGGTGACTTGATGTGTTCTCCCTTACAACAGTGAGCTGTTTACTAAGATTTTTCCTATTCCTGGATGTAAGAGATTCTGTTTTTACGTGACCTAACATACTAATATTTATTCTTGAGGGAGTATCAATCTGAATGTATTTGGCTCGAAGGGAAGAGCGGAGTACAAAACCTCTTTGGGAGATACCTTAAAGATCTTTCCCTCAACTCCCAACTCTTTTCAGAATACTGTCCAATCATTTTGATAAATTTGTCAAACTTCATCATTACTCCCTACTTCATCTCTTCTCCTCCTTGTCCTCTATCTCCTCATCTTCCACCATCTCCTTCTTTCCTCCTCTTTCTTCTCTTCCTCCCATCCTCCTCTGCTTCCTTCTCCTCTTCTTCCTTCACTTTTTTCTTATCCTCGTCATCTGTCACCAACCTTCCTTTCTTCCTCACATTTTCTCTTTCCATCTTCTTCCTTTTCCTCTTACTCCTCCTCATCTTCTTTCTCCTCCTCCTCTTCTTCCTCCTCAACCTGTTTCTCTTCCTCAATTACCTCCTTCCCTTCCTCCTCCTTAAGCACTAATATCTGACTGCAACTCTTCATTTTCCTTCTCTTTTCTTTTACTTGTTGATTCCTAAGACTGCTGTAGCCAAGTGACATTAGACGCGGTGTCATCAATGCTGCCTTTCAGAATTCATGCATCAACTATTCTATCTCTATAAGTCATTTTCTCTTCTTCACTTGATAGTAAGTACTCCCTTTCTCTTTCTATTCATCTATTGGTTCCATAAATGTTACCATTGGGTTCTCTTTCTTTCACATTTGGCACTATTTATCTAAATGATGAGCTCCCTATTGAAACATGTATTGATCTGTTCAGAAATTGAACTCTGAACTTTTCTGTCTATTCATCAACTAATCAATCAATCAATCAATCAATCAATCAATCAATCAATCAATCAATCAATCAATCAATCAATCAATCAATCATTCATTCAATCAATCGTTCAATCTATTTTGTTGCTCAATATGACATTTTACACATGCAGGAAACAATGTAGGGCCTATACATGCACATCACATACAACCATCCATTCTCATATCCTCCACACCATTAAACCTTGCACGTTTGTACACTCCAACATATGAAAAAAAAAAAAGAATAAATTAGAAATGAAACCTAAATCCACTTTTCATCCATTCCCCGCTCACTCTTCCCCGAAGCACAAATTGCCAAAAATGAACGGGAAGATCAGGAAAGAATTTGATGTGCAGCACAAGTGAGATCCAAAAGGAAGGCTTTAAAGGGTGTGTACAGTTCTGGTCGAGGTGAAGATTTACCTTTTAACGTTTTGTGAGATATTCAGAAACCACTCTATGAGATGTCAAAGAGCATGCGGTTCTACCGGGGTATCAAAAGTTTATTCGATGAAAATCGGTTTTGAAATGGCCGAGATATCCAAAAACAAGGTGAAACAAAGAGATACTAATAAAGTTGGGGCATGTCGCCTTTTATTATTAGCACTTTTTTGGATATCTCAGCCATTTGAAAACCAATTTTCATCAAATAAACATTGAATCCTTCTTGAAATTACATGCTCTTTCATATTTCACAAGAGGCTTTTCATTATCTTACTTAGGAATGTTCAAAACATGAATCCCTACCTCAACCAGTACTGTACAGTCCCTTTAATATCATAGTACTTCCGATTGTAATTTCTCGTGCACCACAAAGTAAATGCTGTGGTTTTTCGGAAGGGAGAGTGGGGGGGGGGGTAGGATTTGTGATCAAAAAGCAGGGGAGAAAAAAATGTAAACCATATCTAAAGTTGGCGATGAGCAAAGTTGTGACTGGAATAAAAACGGGTGTATGTCGACTTACCTAAAAGAATTGACGTTCCACGTAGTAATCCATGCAGGCAGACAAAGGAAGACATGTGCCAAAGGAGAGAGAGAAAAGGGAGAAAATAATCATGAATAAATTGCCAATAATACCACAAGCAAACCTCAAATCATGAATTCAAAGCACATGATTCTCTCTTCGAACATTGACCACAAAAATTCCCTCCCGAGGCAATATTCTTACAAGAAAGGACAGGCTTGAAAAAAAAAGAAACGACAAAAATCCACTGATTAGAAGTTATCAAAACTGAAGGCTAACTTGCACAGACTTCATAACTGGTTTACCTGCACCATAGAGGTTCCTTTTCAATTAACACTCACCAAATGTCACATTAAAATTCACTGGATGAAACTCTATATGTCAAATAGAGGGGGAAAATCGCATGACATTTTGCTTGTTATACTCATCCAATGTTGTCCCAATGATGATAATGGACCAGGGACGTTGGCCAATTAAAAACTGGAAAGGGCGTACCACTGAAACAAAATTGCCAAGGACAGGTTCAGATACGGACATTCAGCTGGGTAATGAAATCTGACTTGCCAATCTAACGTATTTCTAGCTCTAAAAATAAAAGAGGTACAATGTAACATAAACGTGATCATCGTAATCGACAATGGGAAGACAATTTTTTTTTTCAATTGATGTAACGCCAGCAGTCTTAACCCGATGAGGATGAGCTAATTTTACTGAAACATATACTTTGCATAGACACCTGCCCAAGTATACTCGGGACTAGTCTTCAATGAGTTAATCAAATTCTGAGGAGAGAGCGATGCCAAAAGATAGATGGATTAAACAGGCACACAGATGAGTGGATGGATAGATGGATAAATAGATGGACAGAGAGATACATACATAAACAGTGAGATAGGTAGATAAAACATATAGAGAGAGATAGTTCCAGAGATATATGAAAAGAGAGAAAAAGAAAGAGAGAGACTAAAATATCCTAAAATGTACGGGACTTATGAAATTGTTCCACATAACAAGGTAAAAATGAAAAGGATGTTAAAAAAATGTGCAAAGCTGACAACAGCAGATATATCAGAGAAGATAGCAATGAAGAGAGAGAAAAAAAGAAATAGAAAATGAAAGATAGATAGGAAAAACAGGAAAGATAATGGAAAAGATAATGAGAAATGAAGAATCATAAACAAGGGGAATAATTACAATATCAAAAAAAAAAAAATTAACAAGGGGTGCACCTACGGGTTCGGAGGAGCATGTATCGGCATATCAAATTCTTTCCTCATTAAGAATTCCATCACAATATATGGTGTTAATATCACCTCTCTTGCCAGAGTATTGGCAGTGAAGGATATAGGTCATTAAATTCCATATAACGAGAGGGGTGCAGGGGGTAAAGAAGAAAAGAGCTTCAAAAAAGATGATCGCCAAACACAATAACATTACTTCTTATTTCAATACCTGCAACTACACAAGGGTACCTCCCCTATGTCATTTGACATTTCCATTACATCTCACCATAATTGCTGGCATTCAACACTTCGATTTATAGCCTAATCTTATTTCTTTCTCTTTTTTTGTGTCAAATGCAAAACTAATTTCGGACAAGTCTGTTGGCAAAGAACATCACAAAAGTAATGACACTTTGCGGAAAATTTAAAGGCTTACTCTTGGTATCAGAGCAATTTCGAATTCAACACAGAGATTACTCTAAACTTTTATTCTTCCCAAACCTGTTCCCAATCAAAAAATACAGAAGACATTACTTTGCAGTCTTGTTGACTTTTCAGGCTGCCTTATGAATGCTCACTGAAAGAAAATGTGGATACTATTCATGTCTTATTATTCATTTCAAAAAGGAATTCAGTTAAATGATTAGAGATCAAGTATGGGGGAAACTTAGAGTGTCTGGATATTAAAGCGATAACAATGGCATCTCCTGCAACATACAATGTCCCACAAAACCAGAACCCACTGGATGAGACAACACAATGTAAGACATACATTATCACAAAAACAAAACAAAAACTGAATAAGACTACAAAAAACATCCTTATGTAGCAGTTCATAAAAGGCTTATCAAGCAGATATCCTCTGGACTATAAGATTGGCTAAGAGAGATTTGTGATATATGGCTGCAAGAAATGTACCATAATTCTTTTTGGGCTAATAAGGATAAATTTGGGAAGCAAGAAACTCATTTCTAGACTCATTTCTAAACACTCTTTCACACATAACTTCTCTGCAGCTGTAAAACTCCCTCTTTCTCCTTTAGGTAAATCTTCTGTTGCAGAGAGCTGCAAAAAAAGAGTGAGGCTAATTTAGAAAAAGTCGACACGCAAGCTTTAACATCCCAAACTGATGGCATGGAATCCCTCTCCTTTTCTCAGAAATCGGTGGCTTTGTGTCGGCTGCGTCTAATAGATTGTATCCACCTTTGCCGGACAAATTGACTTCAGAGGTGAAAGAGGAACAATATTAGTCAATAACGTTCGTGGGCGTCGGTTTCACCCTGCGACAGGGGGGCGACTCTCTCGCAAATAATGAAACGGCGACACTTTTGACATGAATCTTTGAAGCCGGACACGTTCCGTCCGAAAAATTCCCTAATCGCCTAGCCAGGGGCCACTCACAATCGGGTCCCACTCCTCCAGCACCCTTTCTTTCATCCGCCGGCCAACCACTCGCATCTTCACCTGGACGATACCGTCCTCATCTTCACAAATTCAGTGAGAGATGGGGGGAGAGAGAGAGAGAGAGCAAGACAGAAATTGGGAGTTCATGGTTAATCACCCTCTTCACGCTTCGGGGGCGTTAATCCGTGTCTGGTTGGACGAGGGACGCAGAGGAGCCAAGCGTGCAAATTGGAGCGGGGAGCAAAAAAAAAAAAAAATGTCAGGGGGGGGGGTAGATAGGAGATGGGGAAGGGTCTGGATTGGAGGCCAACGGATGCACACTCCTTGATATCGAAATGTGACGAAAGGGCAAAGCAGCTTCACCTTGCAAAAGCTGTACCAACAGAGAAGCACCCCAAAAAAAATCCCCTCCTAGCATGAAATGGAAATTTAATGACACTTTTCTGCTGCCCTTAAAAAAGAATTAATAATTTCTGTTGCAAGATGGAAAATGAGATCCAGGCCACATACACTTGAATGCTGAGTAGCCACACATTTGAAAGGATCTAAAGAAGTGGCGGATAGCACTTCCGTACTCTGACCTTCCTTATCAGGGGTCGCACTTAACTTTTTTTTTAACTAGCCAGGCGGACTACTTAGAATCACTTTTGACACTGAAGCAATATTTTGGCTATCCAGACGGACTAGTAACTTCAGAATTTTATGATTTTTGGCTAGTCCGACGTGATTTTGGGTGGCCAATGGCCAGCGGACCATCGCCAATTTCGAACCCTGCTTATTAAATTCTATGTTTTCTTCTTCTTTTTTGTTGGTGGGGGGGGGGGGAGGGGACATTTTGCTTTCATTTAAAAAATCACCTGGTACAAAGGTGATTATCCCATGCATTCATCATAATAATTGTTACAGAGAAAATAACATACATGGCAGATACTTTTTTCTGCTTTAAGAATAATTAAATTAAAAGAATCCTTTTAATGAGGTTTATGAACATTTCATAAAAATCTCACATGCCATACTTCTCTTATCTGCAAAAGACAGAGTAATCTGTGGAAATGTATCAGCCACTGATTCAATTGTTTTGAATCATTGTGATGATTCTCATTAATGTAAAAACTTGTCATTTTTTTTTCCTCTCTGACAAATGTATAATCAATCCTGAAAAGATCTGGAAAAGGTAAGAAATAGTCCCATCTGCATAATAACCCAAACAGATTGACAAGTCAAAGAAGAGTCAAGAACAAAAGGAGAAAAGCAGAAAGACAAGAAAGAAGAAAAAAGAAATAAGAAAAGGCAAAGGTGCAAAAGAGGAAGAAGAAAAGTGGGAGACACAAATATATTCTACTCTCCCTTGAGATGAAAAAAAGAGAAGATTTTACTCAGGTGTTTAGAATATACACATAGTTTGTACACTAAGGTGTGCATGCTTTTAATTTCACGTCACGTTTGAGTCCCTAATCCTCTCCCTCAGAGCCGAAATCCCCTTATTTCACACAGCTTAGCTTTGCCCCTCAACGGGGGTACACAGAGAACATCTCTTCTCCAAACCGTTGTAGAGAAAAAATATGTTTGGAGATGCAATTTAAAGTAACTAGGAACACCTGGACAATACAGCTCTAAGAGGAAGATGTGAAAGGACACATGTTGAAAAGTAATGCATCATATAACATCTACTTTATGATTCATGTTTCTACAAAGAAAAAGAAAACATATATCTAGGCAAGAAACATCGGACTTGTGTAGGAGCAATTTTGAAGAAATCAGCATGTGGGCCTTTTGGTGCGATGGTGAGATTTTTTCTTTCCACTTTTCTTTGAATTAAAAATCAAACAAACAAATAAAGTGTCCCTTATTGAATGGCAAAAAACTTTCTCAAAGCAATTGTTATATTCACCATGGACCTACCCAGCAGGGGAGACATCATGATGAAAAAAAAAAGTAAGATGTCTGTGACCATGAGCTGCTTTCTCACGATTTTGGACGAATCTCTGAAGTCCTTCTTCACTCAATCCCCCATCGCCCTCCATTCTCATTCCCACTTGATGAGGCTCATTAGTCCTCCGCTCCCATCACAATATTTTTCTCCTCACGTCAAGTGCGCAGCGAGCAAACCTTGCTACACAGCAAGACGGATGGCGAGCTAGTGCAGCTAACGAAGCCAAGAGCCTTCGTTTGGTCGTTGTCATTCCTTTTGAAATCCAAACAATAAGAAAATCTTTCAAAGAAAAGTCATCTCGTAACACTCTGCTCCCAAAGAATCCCCCTCCCCCTCCCTACTCCTCAAGGAGACGGTGACTCCGATTCCCCCATCTCACAGCGTTTCCATGGGAACAATCACAGGGAAAAGGATGCTCATCACACCCAGCTGGTTGCCAGCACCTCTATAAGGTCAGGCAACACACCGTGCAATGTTTGTCCACACAGCAGAAGCTGTATGGTTACCATGGCGACCCATCAGTTCTACCCAGGATGCCCTCTCACAATCTACCATTTCCTTGTTATCATCCCTTTCATCCTCATCCCCCCCCCCCCCCCCCCAGTCTGTCTTTCTCTTCACTTAGCATCTCGATCACAATACAGGTGTGTGCCTGGTAACAAGGTCTACTCATTAGGGGATTGATGGAGTCTCTGTTGGTTATGTCTGTCTGTATGTATTTGCGTGTTTGTGTGTATGTGTGCAGAAGGCAATCCAGAAATCAATCATTTCCGTTACACCTCCTTTTCTTCCCAATTAGATTTTTTTTTTCTTCTCTGATTCCTTCATTTTGTATATTTCCTAACTCCCAAATGCCTTTTATTTATGTCTTCTCTTTCCTGTTCTCTTCTCTTTTTATATCTCTTTTTCCTATCTATATATCTATCTATCTATCTATCCATCTACCGACCTATGTATCTATATATCTACTTCCAATCTATTTAATTCTCTGTTCATATCTGCTGATAATTACATTTGAAGAGCTCTTTGAAGCACAGCTTTGTCATAGATGATTTTCTACTCTTTTGATGACGGATCTCTGCAAAGGAATATAAATACATTATATACTTCTCTCTTTCTGCTTGGGGAGAGGAAAAAGAGGAGGTTTGAATTGTACGGTGTCAAACTAAGGACAAACTTCAATAATATTATCTCATTTGATCCAGTCACATCATGAGTATCACTTGTTTGTTTTTCCTTTTTATTTTTCTTCTCTCTCTCTCTCTCTCTGTCAATCTTATAACGTTCCATCAATCATCAAATTGCTGTCAATTATACATCTCTCCATCTCGTTTCCCCATCCTCAATTTGGTCCCAATTTCTCCGTCCATCCTCATTATCTCTTCCCTTCCCAATTCCTCCCACTTCGCACGTCTAATTCAATAACAAATCAACTAATTTTCAATCCAGCAAATAAATATGATGCAAGTGTACAGGAGTTTATATTGAATTATATCTATCTCTTCTTTTTTTTTTGTCTCCGAGAGCACCATTATAATGGGAGGAGGGAGATGGGGGGGGGGGGGGAATTACATCCCCTACCCACCTGATTGTGCTCTTAATGGACACACTAGCCTTTTCTCACCTAATGCACTTACACGCTCGCCAGCCTCACTTGGAATTTGTTTTGAGTCGTAAGAGCTGCACATCACGTAGTGCTGCGTCGCTCGCGAGACATGCTTAAAGGAAGTGATCAGCAATGTATTTCATCCTTACGGTGTACATCTCGACATATTATTGTGTCGCATCCGATGCTCTATTTTGAGTCCTTACTAATAATGGTGATTGCCCGCTGTTTCTTTAAAGGAAAATGGGGGGGGGGGGGGGGAGTAATGGAGTGGGGAAATGACACTCATTTTTTCTTCCTCTTTTCCATATGATTAGAAGGAAATTACCTTGAAGGGATATTACAAAATTGTGTTTTGGCTTCTTGGGGTTTTATCACAGTGTAAAAGTTGGGTTAAATCTGACTTCCTTAGATTGAGCTTTTCTCATGTGTATGGGGACTCCAATGTTCTTAGACCAAGACTGACTAACTGACTCTGCGAATCCCCAACAAACCATAACCTGTTCATGGTTCAATGAATAAAGTAATCCTTTGTATAGCTACATTACCTTGGAGGCACGAAAGCAGTACTTTGACTGAGATCAAATCAATCTCTTCTTTTCGTAATCTTTTTTTTTTTTGTATGTGTGTGTGTGTGTGTGTTACAAGTCTGTACGGCAACTATGCAATTGGTATCTTAACACCTAATTGATATAACCACCACAAGAGGATGAAAACTGTAAATTGACGAAGTATTGTGCTATTTGGCAAATATCACACCCATGCCGTGACTAAGGACCCGAAATTTATTGTTCCCGAAATTGGGTGGTCACTTCTCGGAGGCCGTAAAAACCCACTGCTATTGACCCTGTGTCATCTCTATGCCACGTTGGTTTACTGAACCGAAACTTTTCAAGAAGCTGAATGGGTAATTCCAAAGTACAGCACTAGCATATTGGATTTTTAAGAAAACTTTATAGAAGAACCTTTCCTTTATGCACAGCTTTCCACCTCTGCAGATTAAAAAGATACTGACCCACACACAAAACAAAGAACAAGAAAAATTCACTCTGAAGGTTAAAAAAAAAAAGACTTCGTAAGAGAATTGAGAAATTGCACACATCACTCATGTAAAATCTAATTTTAGAACAAATCTAATTAACACACCATATTGCCTTTACTCAGAAAAAAAAAAAGTGTTGTATATGACAAACATACTAACTTGGGAACTTTGTAAATGCCTCACAAAAAATTCAGCATATTTATTCACTTTTTATTTTGCAAACTCTCAAAAAATTGCAGATGATGTAGGAACACACAAAACAAGAACTTCATCAGCATCTTTTTGTATTAAAAATGATAACATTTGCACACTACACACACAGAACAAGTTTTCATTACAAGGTGATTTGATAACACTTGTTCAACACATAAGTTTTACTATATGATTACCATCATCAATAAAAGAAAATAAAAATTCCTGTGTGATAAAAAAAAAAAAACTTACACAACCATGAGCAAACAGAAGTAGGTCAAACATTTGTGAGGTCAATGACCATGAGCCTCCTTGTTTACAAACACCATAATCATATACATGAGCAATACAAATGGATTGCATATTTCATAATAACACCTAAATTAAAAAAAAAAATCTTTTCTAGTTCACTTAGTAAATGTATGATAAACATCTCTAAAATTTTACAACTATCAGTGACTAGGCTTGTAAAATCATGGACATTCTTAGAATAATGATAAAACTCCAAAGTCAAGAGCTATAAATATTTTTTTCTTCTTGAGGGAAAGAAAATATATAGATTAGATATTAGACCCACAATTGCCCCTAACACCTACTCAGTTTGGAATGGATTTACAACATAGATTTCCCCTCTAGAATGCAGGTGGCTGCATTCGGGGTGAGTATATTGCATTGGGAGGTAATTGACAAGGAACAATTAGGCTATAAAAATTCCAGTGGCATTGTGTAGTAAAATTGTTTGCTAGGTTGAAGCAAGAGCTGCAATAAAGGTTACGCTGGAGAGGGGGTGGAGAGAAGAGATAAGGAGAGAAGAAGAATATTAAACAGAGAATAGATGCAGGCATACCTACTAACACTAAGGTTCAACTAATAGGAACAAATGGAAGCAAAATTTTCCAACAAAATAGGAATTTCTATCCACCTCCAAATCATTTGCTCTTGAGATGTTTACAAAAAGTAAAGGGATGCATGATTTAGGGTAAGCTTCTTTTTAGTGAAATGTTATATACTACTAGAACGATATTGCTATTACAAGAAATTATTAGCAGGTTTATGCTGTGGATTAATAGCTGGAGAGGATGGATGTGTGGATAGATAGAAAGATACCTGGAGAGATAGAGAAACAGAATTACATTAGACAAGAGAAGTAAGGTACTACCGACATCAAGGATAGATAGTGACATACATAGATAGATAGATAGATAGATGGATTGATGGATAGATAGATAGATAGATTGATAGATAGATAGATAGATAGATAGATAGATGATAGATTGATAGATAGACAGATAGATAGATAGATTGATAGATAGATAGATAGATTGATAGATAGATAGATAGATGGATAAGAGCAAAAGGATTCTGCTCTGAGTCTAAGAAGATAGATAAATGGATTTATAGATAGATAGATAGATAGATAGAGATAGACATATAGATAGATGAATACGTAGTTAGATAGGTAGATAGATAGATAGATAGATAGATAGATAAATGGATAGAGAGAAAGATAGAAGAAACAGAAAAATATATTGATAGACTGAAAAAGGGAATGTGAAACAATTCCAATGTGGAAAGAAAAAAGACAAAAATGTGACAATCATGTGAGGAAACAATATGGTCGAAGAAAAAAAGAAAGAAAAGATCATCAACGAATCATAAAGCACAGAATAAAAAAAAAAGAAGACAACAAGAAAGAGAAGATATAGGATGATAGTAAAACAAAGACACTGAAAACACATGTAGCAGTGAGCAGATCCTGTACTCAAACCTCATAAATTCTTTGTCGGACATTGCCCAATGTCGCTTCACAATGATATTGGGTACTAGAGGTCATGGGGTGATGTACATTGCTACAGTCATTGTGTTCTGTGTAAGCATTGTATAAGTGTCAATTAGGTGTTATGAATTGAGCTGTTTTGTCAACAACCTGCATAGAATGACTCAAAAGATAAGAACATGTGCTCATTCATCGCAATGTAATTTACCATTCTGAGAATGTGTTGGAAATAATGACAACCTTGCCAGTGACTGACTTACAACCAAAGTCAGGTGTGAAAATGTGGGTTGAGTATCTGTCACCATGCACAATGAGACCACAATGCACAATAGTATGTTGTAAATAATTGTATCCTTATCTGCCCCAGCCATTTGTTCTTTCTTCTTTCAACTCCTGTTAAGACACTTTTATGATTTAAGGCATGTGACTAAAATTTACATCCGGTCATTCTCACGAGCCTCTCTCATTCTCTCTTGTGCATTTGTTCCTCTTTGTTTAATTGTCTACATCTTTCTGCAGATGACAGAGTGCTTAATTACAAGCTAAATGTCACAGCCAAATGTCTTCATTTCCCCTTGTCTGTTGGAAGATTTGTTTGGTTTTTCTTTCGAGTGACATCATTCCCCGATGGTCTCGTGTCTAGCCGACCACCGACGGAGAAGTGCTCCCCTCCCGTTTGCCGCCTTTCGTCTACCTGAGTCCTGTTCATCTCTTCCCTGATGAGCTCTCATCCTGCCCATGGCTGATCAAAGCTGCCACGCCCTTCCTTCCCTCCTAGTCCCAACCCATCTGCTCACCTCCCTTGGCCCCGTTTCCCCAGACTTCCCCCCTCTTCTTACCTCACATCCCCCCCCCCCACCCACAACTATGCATGCTTTTATTCTCAGAACAGCCCATTAATAGCTTCACTTGGGAAAAGAATGAAATTTCCTACAGCAAAATCATGTGACTGGGACAACCAAATGATACTCAAACATATATGGTTACAGGCTCGGGGGGGGGGGGGGGGGGGGGGACTACGCCATCTCAACACTGGTAGATATGATAAATGCTGGTTCCTGATGAAGCCAGTCCCATATACTCATATCTGTGTTGGTTATTCTTAGAATTATATGGCATGCAGTCAGTTTTTCAGCTTAGCATACTAGAATTTGTTTACTGGTACTTGCACATATCAGTCAGAAGAACAAAGGGACTTAATAAGAGCAAGCCTCATTTCACAGCAACATTTATTTAATAGTGGTATCTATACTGAAATTGTATTTTAAGGGCAAATTTCTGATTCTTCTTAAATTTTATTTCCTTTCTTCTGTTTTTTTTTTAAAATCTGCCTGACAGATAATTAAACATTTGCTTTCATTCTCTATTCTGTGAAATCAATTTCTCATAAACTCTCTTTTCTCTTCAGCCACGAGTGAAGCTTTGTTTGTAGGTGTTGCCATGGCAACTTACCATCCCCTGTCTACATACAGGATCCATCTCTCCTCTCCCTAACCCCACCCCCTTAACTCCCTCTCATCTAGTCCCCAGCTCTTTCTCGCAAACCTCCATCAATAAACACCGCGAGTATTCCACCCCGATCCAACTATAACAAACCCGCTGAACTTTTCGCCACGCATCACCTTCACTCCGGAATCCCTGCGATGTTGCTTCATCGTGGCTCTGGCAGAAGGGCGGATATGAAACAGCTAATGCCCCTTTACCACTGACAGACCAGACAAGATTTTTAAGGGATGGTATAGTTTTGGTTGAGATAAGGATTCAGCTTTTAACTTAGTGTGAGATACTTAGAAACAACTTTATCAAATGTTAAAGAGCATATAATTCTAAGAGGAATTCAAAGTTTATTTGATGAAAATCCATTTGAAATGGCTGAGATGTCCAAAAACAAAGTAAAAAGTAAAAAGTAAAAAAAGTGGTCCTAATAAAAGGTGGGTCACACCTTTCATCAGGATTGCTTTGATTTAGATTTGTCAGCCATATCACAACCAATTTTTATCAAATTAACTTTGAATTCTTATTAGAATTACAGTGTGTGCTCTTTCATATTTCATAAGAGGATTCTCATTGTTCAAATTCATGAAATTAATCCGTCGAGATGTTTTCATTGCAACTGATTGACAAATTGCCCTACATCGACGTCGATGTAGGGCAATTTGTCAATCAGTTGCAAAGGTTTCTCATTATCTCAAAAAAAGTTGAAAACCTGAAGTCCCATCTCAAACAAAACTATATCATCCCTTTAAGCTATCCTCTGTTTTCTATTCTTGTCTTCTTTTCCTCACTCTCTCTCTCTCTCTCATATGAAGCCAGGAAGAAGAAGAAAAGATAAAAGGAAAAACAAAAAGAGGAATTACGAATTTTTTTCTGCCCCTGCCGCTGAAGAGGACTCTTCTCCTTGGGGGTAAGAAAAGAGGAAAGAATGCCATATTGATCTGTTTGAGGTCAGAATATGCAAATGAGGTGATTTATTGATAGGCTGTCTTGCTGGTGGGCAGGTTGTGGTTGGCGCTAAAGAATCGTCCCACCAACTGAAAACTTTTGAGGAGAATCTTTGTTCTCCGCCCGCCCGGTATACTGCCTCACCAGGGAGATAGGGGGCGTAAATATACCCCCCCAAATCAATTTTTGGAGGTGTGGGAGTGAACTGGTCTCTTTTATAACTCCATACCCTGTTTTATTTTTTTATTACCCCAAGCTCCTTTAATCCTTAGGAAATTTTGGCTAAAAGGTCTGATCAGAGTACAATGAAGACTACTACCACTTACTGTTGTCAAGTGGCTCAAGCGCATTAGGGCACGTTACATTCATCAAAGTAGTCTTCTACACTAATACACTCTTACAATGCACTCAATTGGATTCACTGTTGCAGTATAGAAAGTTGATAGTCAATAAGTAAAATTCACATTTCAATATCAGACAACAATGTCAAATGATAGAGAAAGAATTTCTAAAGAACACATGGTACTAATAATTCACAGCGTCCACGGTAGGAGAGAAATTGTGAGAAATGAACCCAGAAAAGAATTTAAAAAAAAAAACTGCATCCTGTATACTTAATCTGTATCATTAATAAACAGAATAAGTGCAATTTGTTTATCACGTGTTTTGTCATTTTCATGTGTATATCTTATTTCACACTGACATCCTTATCATATCAAATGAATATTACCATTGATTTTTCCCATGTTCTTTACCTTATGATAATCCCGACTAACTACACAGATACCCTTACCTCTTCTTAGTCACTCTTGAATATAGGCCCACATTTCAACGTTTGCCTTGAAGTATAGATAGTTTGAAACAATAGAATCCATTCATCATTTTAATTACTAAGGAAATCATTTAAAGTTGACTGCCTTGAAATGCATTGTCTTGGAAGAAGACAGTTTTCAAAAGGATAGATGACAATCAATCAAAGAATTATTCATATAGACTGTTTTCTGTTCCGCTGAGTGAATTTCATGGAAAGGGCTCACATGCACAAATATGTAAATAATCATATAAATTACCAACTACCTTGAGAAGAGAAAAAGCAACTTATAGGCCCGTTCACACACAAGGGAAAAAGTGCGATTTAAAAATCGATTTTCTTATCGCGATCAAAATTTCGAAATTTTTTCCAGTGTGGACAGAAAAATCTCACTAATTACCGCGATCCTTATCGCGATCCAACTCGCACTATTAGTGCGATTTTTCAGAATAATCGCGATTATTTTGCCAAGCGTCGTGTGTGTGAGCGCGATCGAGATTCGGAAATCGGTATTTTTTGTCCCATCGTTCGTAGCGCGTGCGAAACTCTATTGGGACTGCGGGGTCAGTCTTCGGTCATGCAAGATGCGCGCATGCGCAGTTTGGCCACTGATCGTTCTTTCCTTGCTGCGAAGTGCGATTTTTCCCTGTGTATAAACGGTCGAAAAAAAAAATCGAAATTTGGATCGCGATTGAAATTTCGATTTTCGTTGTTTGTGAACGGGCCTTATGACTCATCTACAATGAGAGCTCCATATAGCATATCAACAACCTTGATGGGGATGGTCCAATAATTGGCATTCTTGGCAGATGTGGAGATTAACAAAGGGCATAATCCCACCGGTAGCCCAAACAGGATCTGTCATCGCCCCGCCATGTGCGGCCATTTGTGGTCACTTCAGACTGACCGACAACTGGACTTCCACACATGCTGGGAAACTTCTCTTCCAAGCTCCTGGGAAATCGAAAACGCTTGTGAATATCAAGTTTCAATCTCCTGAACGCTCCTCCTTCTTTTTTTCCTTTTCTTTCGTTGCAAAATTCAGGACAATCGGGATTATTTTCTTTGTTGAATTCCTGCAGACCACCAGGAAAGTGTTAATGTGTCGAAGAGTTTCTTGGAAGCCTGACAATGGTCAAACTCAGAGATGAGAAAACAGAATTGGCAATGCTTACCAACACGCTGGATCAAGACTATCCCGTTTTTTAAATTTTTCATTCAGACTAAAAAACAGAATGGAAGAATTTTCCATTGCATCTCCAATTTTTTCATGCATCTAGATGAAGTCTCTCAATTTCGGGATCGAGAATTTATGACAATTACGCGCACAAATTAAAAGCAAGCAAGAAAGCCAGAAAACCAGAATAATCGAGAATGATCGAGGTTAGGGCAACATGAGAACTCAATGGAATAACTTTTGACCCGTTGAGGACGAGTCCCGATTACACTCAGGCAAGTGTCTACGGGAAAAGCGTGTTGTAGCAAAATCAGCCCGTCTTCAACAGGTTAAGATTATCCAAATACTGTTGTTTCTTACTCTTGAATTATGACCTAGTTTGAGATAGGACATGACATATGCTGTTCTAATACTAAGCATAACAATTATAGAGATGTGGGTAGATGGAAAGATTGTAATCATTTGTTTATATATTTAAAAGAGAACATGTTGCCTAATATATGCACCCAGATAATTTAATCTACCTTCACCAACTACAGGATTCAAACAGTAAAAACATCTTGGATGAGTCATACCTGAAAACTACCAGCGAGAAATATTTTACCCCGCCATGACCCCTTGACCTCATACTACCTTTGTATACATCAAAGAATAACAATCCACATTTCCAACACAAACGAACACAATTGTCAGTGACAGACGGAAGAGAGAAAAAGATAGAGAGAAAGAGAGATGGACAGACAGATATATATCAATCAATATCTCTTTGATTCCGAGAAGAGCGAACTCGGGAAGAGTAGAGAAATAATTTCTTGGAAAGTCATCTCTCCCTCAGTACTTCAGCACTCTAGCATATCCCCTCGCGACTGTTCCAAATTGCAAATCCAGGTACTTTCATGTATTGCATTTATATAGCTACACAGCACGTAACCTTTGGGCCAATTTATAGCTAAATCAGATAGCAAAACTTTGTTTGTTTTTATCACCAATTTCTCCAAATCTCTGACAGATAAGTTGCAGGGGATTGTATATTCAACCTACAACAGCATTAATGCTTGGGAAATCTAAATAGAAGGATGAATTATGGTGAAGAGGAGGTGAAGTATACTGCAAGCAAAGACACACACACACACAAACATAATAATTTATGCAATACCAATAGCTAAACTCACTGAAGACTAGTCCCAAGTGTACTTGTGCAAGTGTCTATGAAAAATGCATTTTATAGCAGAATCAGCTCTTGCTCAATGGGTTAATGAAAATAGTTCGATGCTAAAAAAAAAAAAAAAAGGAACAGAGTGGCATTAACACAAGTGAAATGTCTCAAATTTCAAATAAATGCTTACCTGTTTGACGCAAGAAGGATGACAGCACGCAGAGATGAGATGGCAATGAAAGGGAAAAGAGAAGAAAGAACATCGGGTGAGAAAACATTCAAATTAAGTACCTCACATTAACCCTCATTGCTCACAGAAACCATGTAGGGCTTTGTTGTTGTTGTTGTTGTTGTTGTTGTTTTTCCAAAGGCTACAAAGATTTTTTGAATACCATACTTACGTAAACAGATTGTACTGTATTACATATACAAGTATACAAAGATACACAGAACTTTATTGTCTGTTAAAATCACACTTTCATGTACATGACATTATTAATCGCACTTTCAGAGTATTCAATGTCTTAATCATGAAGCTAGAAGATAACTTTTTCTGAGAGTTCTCCTTGAAGATGAGTACTGACACAATAAAAGTGTGAAACCACTGAAAATACCCTACCAACATCCAAATTCAAGAGAAAATTGCATTTTTGCACTAAAGGCAAAGAACAGAGGCAGCATGTAACCTGGCTTTCATAGATGGGCCCATCATGAACTGGCTGGGGGAAAAAAGTCCATTTAATGTCTGCTTTGAACAACAATACCTGTAAAACTGCCCATTTATTCTTGAAAACACTGTTGAATATTTTGGCAATGCAATGTCAACTCTACCTTTCAGGTACAGTTATATTTACACAATATTAAAAAAAAAAAAAATTTAGCATCATGTAGGACATTGCAGCACAGATTTTCCAAACAGGAATATTTGTTTAACAGTGCCCTGGCTACATACACAATTTTCCGTCCCAACAAAAAAATCAAAGTATCTCAAATAGGCAAAAACTGTGTATGCTAAAACATGCATGGAATACAGACAATATTGATGTGGCTTGACTCTTGTGAGCTCAAACTTGCATCATTTTGATTTTATCAGCGGAAAGCCACCAAAATGTTCCCTGAATTTCTGCTCAAACGCACTATGCTTGGCCTAATGAGTTGTCAAAGTTGTGCATGGCTAATCTGTATTCATCAGATAGCAAGATATTTTAGATGTGATTAGGGGAAGGGGGTGTGAAAGGGTACAGGGAGAGGGGTAGACATGTTCATAAATGCATTGATATCTGAAAACATCAGATCAAATTAGCCGCTACGCGTTTCTCAGAAAATTCCAATTGTGCCGTGCCCGTGTGCTCACTCAAACTCGACGTGAGATGCATCACGAATAATCGGCCCAGACGCATCGCAGATAAACGACAGCGACTGGTTTGCTTTAAAGGCAACCTTTTTCCAGTATTCGCAATCATCAAATCTTGTTGTGACAAAGGCTAATGTGATTGAGTAGGCAAGCCATAAGCCTAGATGTTTCTAATATCTGCTTCAAACTAAGGCTGAGCTTTGCAGTAGGAAATAAATGTACTCCACAAATTCTCTGCTGCAATTTCAAGAAATTGTGTTCAGAAGTTCTTGCAGGATACATGGATATGTGATGTATGCAAAATATGCCTTTACTGCTCACAAAATATGTGTTGTGATAAATCCTGAACTCATATCAACACTTTCCAGTGATAATTAAACTGTGAAGGTTAAAAAAATCCTAAATCATAGCCTGACAAAAAGAGAAAAGGACAAAAATGAAAATCGTACTGTTCAAATCTTGTAGATCATCACCATCCAAAGGTATTAGTCCCACACATTTGTATTTGTGTTGGTTTTATTTTTTACTTAGCTGCTTCTCCATGTGAAGTGAGTCAGTTATTTTTTTTTTAACTGGACTACCCTAAACTCAAGACTTGCAGAGGGACATGCATCATATACATTGTAATTGTGAAATTAAAATTGTGTTTTTGAAGGACATCGGTTCTGAACTCTAGAGATGAGTAGGCCTATGTATTTTTTTTTTCTTTTCTTTTTTTTTTTGGGGGGGGGGGGCAGGGTTTCACTATTATCACAACCTATAGGTGTACTATGTAAATGGAAGTTTGGGATTGTGGTCTCAAAAGGGTTAATTACATCATCTATAGATACCGGTACAAGTGCCACGCCCAACCACCAGCGAATGTAACAAACCCGGGGCTAACCAACTGCATATTGCATCCATTCCAACCAACATGATAAGAAAACACCAGATGTGCACCTTTTACTCCTCATGTGTCAAGGGAACATTTCCCTTAATTGTAAAAACATTCTAGCTCTGGCAGAGCTGACAAGCCTGGGCTGATGACATAGGGGCGCATTCATGCAAAGGAAGAGGGGTTGAGAGAAGGGGATGGGTAGGGATGATAATGGTGGTGGGGGGGGGGGGGGGGGGAAGAGGAGGATAGGATTGGTAAGGTAGTGAGGATGATAGGGGTGGCAAGGGGGGAAGAGGAAGAGGATAGTGGTGGTAAGGTGGAGGGATAGTGGTGGTAAGGGGGGAGGGGAAGTGGTAGTAATAAGGGGGAGGAGAAGGATAGTGGTGGAAGGGAGAAGGAGAATAGTGGCCTGGTTAAAGGTGGGGAGGAGGATAATGGTGGTGGTGGGGGGGGGGGAGAGATGTGGTGGTAGAGGACAGTGATGGTAAAGGATGGAGAGGAGGAGGATAGTGGTGGTAAGGTACGAAGAATGATATTGGTGGTAAGTTAGGGGAGAGGAGGATGGTGCTGGTGGGGAGAGGTGGAGGAGGAAGATAGTGAAGGTAAGGGGATGGATGATAGTGGTGGTAAAGGGGGGGGGGAGGGGTTGAGGAGGAAGAGGATGGAGAAAGAATGGTGATGGAACTGGCAGCAGACAGATACGGATGATACCACGAGTGAAATATCCCAAAGAGAGGGAGAATATCCTGCAATAACCTTTGACTGCTATGTACAGACAGACATACAGACACACACACACACATACATGCATGCATGCATGCACACACAACATCAAGTAAAACATATGACAATGTTCCCCTTCCCATCTTCCAAGGCAGATGCATCTGATAGTTTCTCGACATCACAGGCAATCCATTCAATCGATTCGTCTTCTGTGGATCTCCGCCACGAATTTGTGTAATGGGAAAGAGATTTGGTCCACGACAGAGAAGGAGAGAGAGAGTGAGAGAGATAGATAGATAGATAAAGAGAAAGAGATGGATAGATAATGAGAAAAAGAGATAGTTAAAGAGACAGATAGATCCAGAGTGATAGTCAAATACAGAGAAAGAGATCAAACCAAAAAGAGATAGACATATTCATCAACGTATATATAGAGAGATACATATACTCAGCGATAAATGGAGAGGTATCTCTATATTATAGATATCTATAAAGAAAAGAAGAAGATGTAAATAGAGAGACTGAGAGAAACATATACACAGAGAGATAGAAAAAGAGTTAGACACATGCAGATGAAAATGGGAGAGAGATGAAGAGAGAAAGAGAGGGAGATATAGGAAGGGGAGATGGGTAAGAGATGAAGATATGAATGGAAGACATGACACCAGGCATCTGGAAAACAGAGCATGAATCTCTGCGCATTCTTCAGCATCCTGAGAAGATGGAGCTCTCTAGATCGGTTTTCTAATTGGTTTAGCAGCGAAGAATGCTTTAGCCCCAGCGCCGGCCACAATCGAGGTTTAATCGCCATTGATTTTCGAAACAGATACCTCTCTGGCCGGTCCGGGCAACGGGGGAGCAATCGCCACGGTGATGACTGAGTTGGGGGGAAGGGTAAGAGCGAGGGAGAGGAGTTGCGGATGTCCCTCACAGATGTGACAATGGACTTGAAACACTCGACCCTGACAACTTGGAACAGCGCCGTGGTGAGAGGTGACGTGGCTTAACCCTTTGAGGACGAGTCCCGAGAACACTCGGGCAGGTGTCTATGGGAAATGCATGTTGTAGCAAAATCAGTCCGTCCTCAGTGGGTTAAAGATCACTCCCAGTCACACATTGGAGCATCAGCATTGAAATATTGATACCAAGATACCCAACGCAGATTTCTACGACAGTGACTGCGATGCTCAAAAGCTTGTCAGGACATTAAAGAAGTATGCCAAACTAGCACAAGGAGAGGCAGACAGACAGATATAGCAGTCTTCATACACAGGTGGTCTTTGTAGAAAGGTGGTCACTATAGCAGGTAGGACTGCACTAGGTACATGCTCACACTCACTTGGATTTTATTTGTCTCTCTATTCAAGACACCTTGGACAGCCACCAAAGAGAAGTTTGCTTCTCCCCACACTTGTACGCTATCATCAACCACTTGATCTAATCTTTCTAATAAATGCATCTAGATGAAGATTCAATGATGCATCCACTACATGACAATTATGCCTGGGCATTTCTTCAGGTATTCAAATTAATTCATACACTGTTTGTTTGTTTGTTCATTTTTGCATTTTACTTCTTTTTTTTTTCCCTGCAAGTGGCATCAAAAGCTGGCCTAGAAATGACACTTTTCTTCTTATTATTCTCTGACGGCTATATGAAATGAGAGTCACTGTGGGGGTGTGCTTGCTCCAGTCGCTTATGTCATCCTCCCCGAAATTTTGTGCAAGAGTCCTGCATGTGCGAATCAACTTGGTCTCACCTAGACCGCTAATATTCTGTGAGATCAAGCAAGTGAAATCCTTTCCGCAACACATACTTGCACTTTTCTCAAAGACCTACGCAGGGCCTTCATGTAGTCTGTCCAATACCTTGACCACGGCAAACTCTCCTAAACTCTTCAATCGTGCATAATTCTATCACCACTCCAAATCCCCTCCCTACCCGGGATCAATATCTTATCCAACTGGGCGTAATGTCTTGACGTGCTGTAAGACATAAAAGGAAAGGAAATGCAAAGAAAAAAAAAAAAGAGAAAAGCGTCTATGTTATACAGGGAAGAACATGATTTTTCGTCCATATGAAGCAGAAATCAATACGTAGACCCGCTGCAACCATTCGCGTAAGTGCAGATGTCGACATCCACTTTACAGTTTTAATACAAAGAAAAGGGGGGAAAAAGGAGGGAGAAATATAGGCAAATTTGAAAGCCACATTCCCAGGTACCTATTGGCCGGAAAAACAGTCAATTGGCGTTCCAATGCTCAGACGAGCAAGTAACTCTATAGAGGGATTGGGAAAAGTGCAGGTTCGTGGGTCACATCGATCAGCTACTATGAAATGCATGTTGACATTGACACTCAAATTTTTTTCTCTCATGATTTTGTTCTTATTTTCACACCAAATCCATGTTTTTTTTTTTATAATTCAACAATTCTTCACAAAACTTGAATGTTTTCAATCAACATCTGCTTGCTCTTTACTCTCCCACAGGGTGTAAATAAAAGGAAATAAACACTTGTCTTTCTTTGACCACAATTCTATCTGACATTCAAAGAAAAAAAATTAAGTATCTAGGGCCTAAACAATGATGTACTCCTCATATTCCTAGACTTATCAAACAATGTTTGAATCTCTCTCATGTACAGCAGGAAAACATGATGTATTACAGAAATAATAGCATTGGATCTTCAAAATGTTGATTTCATATTACAATCTTGTGATTAGTTCCAGGCACTTCAGTGGACGCTGCCCCCATTTCCTGGCGCATCTTAACCGGTATTTCCTGCCGACGGCGAGGCATTAGACATTTAGCACCAAGGAGGTTTGATTGATTGTGAAATTCCACACACCTCCCCCGAGCGGCTCACGAAAGCCGCGTAAGGCCTCGCGATTCATCGTTTGAATATTTAACTGGTGTGGATGGTGCAGGCCCATAAACAAAGATTACGCTCCTCCAAAAAAGATGAGATAGTCGTTATAAGGAAGCATTACGTGGATTGTGTTTATAAAAAGCATTGTTGCCATGGGAACAATTGTTCAACTCCTCATAATCATGTTAAGTGCAGCACCTTCAGTGATGGGAATAGAGGTAAAGGGATCACCGTTTCCATGGTTACCATTCCTCCAGTTACCCCTCTGATGAGAAGGCACAGTTCCAGGAGGGGGTATATGGGGGCGGGGGAAGGGGGACATTAGGCCTGTTCACACACTAGGGAAAAAGTGCGATTTAAAAATCGATTTTCTTATTGCGATCAAAATTTCGAAATTTTTTCCAGTGTGGACAGAAAAATCTCACTAATTACCGCAATCCTTATCGCGATGCAACTCGCACTATTAGTGCGATTTTTCAGAATAATCGCGATTATTTTGCCAAGCGTCGTGTGTGTGAGCGCGATTGAGATTCGGAAATCGGTATTTTTAATCCCATCGTTCGTAGCGCGTGCGAAACTCTATTGGGACTGCGGGGTCAGTCTTCGGTCATGCAAGTTTCTCGCATGCGCACTTTGGCCACTGATCGTTCTTTCCTTGCTGCGAAGTGCGATTTTTCCCTGTGTATGAACGGTGGAAAAAAAAAATCGAAATTTGGATCGCGATTGAAATTTAGATTTTCGTTGTTTGTGAACGGGCCTATTGTGGAGGACGGAAGAAGAGGTGGTTGAAAATGTCCCTGTGTAAACAGGGTATGCCGACTTCTCAACCCAAGAGGCACCCAAGAGGTGCAAGGGGGTACAATTTCCACTGTACCCTTGTGGCACTGGGTCACATTCAAAGGGGTGACCTTGAAATATGCAGCCAAGCTGTAACAACATGGATCACAAATTGGAACAGAAAAGGGGGGCAAGGGAGAAAGAGTGGTTATAGCGGCTAGTCTCTTTCAAGACTGGTAGCATCACCTGGCATTTCTTCACACATGTGAGATGAAGAAATAAACAGATAGCGAGTTAATCAGAGATATAAAATTGTTGGAGAATATCAAAGGGATCTTCAGACCAGTATAAAAATGGATATGAGAGATTGACAAAGCAAGATTGAGGAGATAGAGAAGATAAATGGATACTTAGGAAGATAATTATGAGAATATGGAGTATAATGGTGTGTGAGAGAAATATGTTGTAGTGAGAGATGGTAAAGGAGATGGAGTATAATGGTGTGTGAGAGAGAGAGATATTGTAGTGAGAGATAGGTAAAGGAGATGGAATATCATGGTGTGTGAGAGAAATATATTGCAGCAAGAGATGCATATAATGATAATGTAATTTGTGATATCAAATAAAGATGGCAACACATTCACTTGCACATTCACATTCGCATCATCCTTTGCTGGAGGACTTGCTCTCTTTGCTTCAGTCAAGGAAATGACGCTCTGATGGACCAAAAAAGCCACTCATTGTCTCCCCCCCCCTTCCACCCTCCTCACCATAATGCCACCTCAAATTGCCTTCACTGACCACCTCATTCCGCCACCTTCTCCTCCCCGTTTCATCTTCCGTGACTCCACGCTGTCCAGACGAAGGGGCAGACACGGGTGGATTTGGCACGCCATGTGCAGCCGAACGGCAAAACCACATTTGAATCCAAGCTCAAATTCCCCGACATGTGTCTGCTTGATATTGTCTTTTTCCCCTTTGCTACTATTGATGGTATTGTTATTGTTGTTGTTGTTATTCTATTTTGTTGTGATTGAGGTGAAGGGGCAGAGACCACTTATTGATTAGCGTGATGATTTCGAGACTCTTCTCCGTTGGTTGAGTCAACTAATCCGTCATCGTGATTGGATTTCACTGTAAACAAACACACATGAGGGAGCAAAGAGTCACTCACAAGAGTGTGTATGTTTGAACCTGCAGGATTGTCCTGATGATAGCATGTTGCCATGGTAACTCCTCCTCCTCCTACAGCCACTGCTACCAGCATCCCTAGAGATGCCTTCCACCAACAGTGGATGCAGCAAATTGGTCTTCTACGGTCTTCTTGGTATGGCGCAATTTTCAAGTGGTTTATGAGACTGTAGCCATTTCTTGGACTCCATTGGTAAGCTAAGAGGGTTTGGTTCTAGAACAGAAAAATCAGCTAAATATAACATGAAAGGATGACTCATGATGCAATGTTAAGATACATCATCACATGCTTTCATCTAATGCTGCTGCTATAGAGAAGGGGTGCAAATACTTGAAGATATATTTACTTTCTTCTGCCTTTTTCTTTATCTGTGTGTGTATCATCTCATCACCTGCGCTCTTTCATATCTGACATGCTGTGGCATTCAAAACATATACAGCTGTATATGTGTGTGTGTCTTTCTGCCTTTCGCTACCCCTGCCCATTCCCCTTCCTTTTTATTTTCCGCTGGTCTACTACCAATGGGGGCAGATTTGCCCCCCTTCGTTACCCAGCTGGCACCTCTGGTCCTCTGGTCTGCCCCTCTAAATCCGATTAGAGCTCATCCCTTTCTCCTTGCCATTGTCCCCGCGAACCCCAAAGAATGTTAATCCTCATCACTGGACTCCCCATGCAAAATCAGGAGCATGGAACCCATAGCTTTTGTGAGTGGGCGACACGTCGCCTTCTGCCGAAAAAAGAAAGGGGAATGAAAAAGCGCTCCGTCACGGGAGGTTTGGTCGAAGGTTTTGTTGGTGCTGAGAGCACTTTGGGGGTGGTGTGCAGTGGAAAGAGAGGTAAGGTTACTAAGTCCTCTGTGTCCACAATGGAGTCATTATAGATTAGGAAGTTAGGGAACAATGCGGTGAAGTGACAGTGTTAGACAACACAGTATCTGTTCCCGGGTGAAGCGAGGAGGCACATTACGTAACTGATGTCTTTCTCGTCGAGTGTGGGGTGAGCGTCTGAATGGCATTGGTGATGCCAAATCTCCATTCATTCTTTTTTAATCAGGTGACCAACATCTTTTGTAATGGCAGGGACTACACATCACCACAGCCTATTAAGAGATCTCGTGAAAGGGTGAATAATAATATAACAATGTTTTATCCCTGTTTGGTGGTGAAAATTGACGCCATTTGGAGGAGAAATTGTTCAACTCTCCGGAAGTCATTCATCCTCTTGCAAAACTCCTGCTGTGTTCAAAACATTTTTTATCATTAGTCACATACAAACAGTTCATGACTCATACAGATTGTTACATAACTATGCAGGAATCTTTCTACCTCAGATTGTATGGAAGGAAGATTATGATTTGAAGCAAAAGAAAACTAACTGATATAATTATACGTCACAGAATCAAATGTGCGTGGACAAAATATTCTTCATCTATTACTCTACCACTAGTTTTGCAGAAATATACGTTTTGGCATCGAGACAAATTGAGACCATCTGAATATAGTTACTTCTGAACATGTTTCCTGAAATGTCAGTGCAGACTTCCAAAACACGAGAAATTGAAACAGCAGACATTATTAGTATGTTTCCTAGCATCAGCAAAAACATAAATGGTAACTCCAAACTTTTCCAGGAAATTTTTAACTCCACATAACTTGTTGCAAGTTTTATTTCAGTATGCACTTTAAGAGCAACCACAGAAGGAACTGTTCTTCATACATCACAGAGGACATCAGAGAGCAGGTTGATTTTGCTACAACACGCATTTCTCAAAGACACCTGCCCAAGTATTCTCGGGACTCGTCTTCAATGGGTTAATAAGATCGACAGCAGAGGACCAAATCCCCCCAAAATATGAAATCGTCCAAACCGGTGAAAATCACAGTCCTTTCATATCATTTGTAACAGCAATATCTACCTGGCAGCGATACGAGCATCGTTCGAAAGGCAGGCTCGTCAGCTTTTAAAGTGCGAAATGTCATCATGCATTGACGAACTCTTTTACGCAGCTGGTAATCTGCTGCACATTGGATCAATTGGGGAGGACTTGTACGGTTCCAACGGAGAGAGAGCAAAGTGGGGGGGGGGGGTGAAGGAAGAGAGATGGAGAGAGAAAGAGAGAGTATACTGTTGAGATGCTGTATAATGTGTGCTGTGACTACATGTGATGTACATACAGGGTATACATTGCATTTTCAATACATGGCATAATAGGCAACGTTTGAATTTGTGAGGCATCCGAAAACCTACAAGTTCCGTTCACTTACTGGTAAAGAATCTCTAAATAGACCCAAGGTTTCTTTCAAAATAGTAGCTTTTATCTCTCCTCCTCTTCTCTCCACCCCCCCCCTCTCTCTTTCTCTCCTATTTTTCTTCAGTAATATGTGGTCCCACTTAATTGTAATGGAAAGTCAAAGTTTTTCTTTTTCTGAATAACTATTCACTAGTGACAACTGAGGTAAATTTTTCTGTACATATACCCCCTCTATTTATCTCTCTCTCTCTCTCTCCATCTATCTAAGTCTCTCTTGCTCTACTGAATGTGATGAATGGTCATTTAATTGGATCATATCATTTAACAAAATGTGAGAGAAAAATGTTTTGTCACTGGTAAAATAGCTAAGAGGTGAGCAAATCAACATATGAGTCACTGCATACCGGCGACCATTTGACCTTCAGCTTAGCTTGAAATAAAAAAAACAAAAAAAAAACAAATATACTCCGGTAATAACAAGTCTGGGAAAATGATTTGTCAGATGTGCATGTATATGTACAAGGATAATTTCCTTATACCTAAAATAGCATTTTATTTATTTTCTATACACATTTTTGCTATAAAAAAAGGCTGTTTAAAATCATGCATGTATTATGTGATGTATCATCATGAAAGCCATAAAATGCAGGGAATATTATCTTATGGTTTCTGGCAGATATGAATTTGTCAGTTGTTACAAAGCTTTACATTGATATATCATTTTATACCCTCTTCAATTACAAGGTTTTTCTTTTTTCAAAAAGAATCAAAAGCTAGAAAACTGTAAATAGGTTTTAGTGCCAAAGTTGGTTTTGTGTGCATTTTTCTTTCTTTTAAGATCTCAGAGTTTGTTGCATACCAGTACATAATGTAATAATGCACTATATATTATTACAACTACAATTGTCAAGCTTTGAGAGAAAACAGGAACCAAATATCTCACTTTAAAGATGTTAACTGCTCTTTCTCTTCCCTCAATCTCTATCCCTCTTTAATTTTGTATCTTTTGCCTTTCTTTTAGTTTCTTTCTCATCTCTCATTCTTCAATCTCTTTAATATCTATTTCTATCTCTTTCTCTCAATATCTTAATATCTCTCTCTCAGTATCTTACTTATACCTCTATCAATATCTTTATATATATATATATATATATATATATATATATATCTAAATATCTTCATCTCTCTCTCTATATATATATATACATAATATCTTTCATCTTTCTCTTTTATCCTCTCCTAATATCCCTCTCATTTCTCCATATCTCTTTCTCTCTCTTTTCATCTCCTTTTCTCTCCATCTTTCCCCTTCTCTGTCTCTCTCCACTGGTGACATGTTACATTCTTCACACTTTCATCCACTAAAGGGATGTTTTCCTCAAATTCAATCGCAACCCTGCACAGAAGCCACGCGCAATTACGGCATCATCATTGAATTTGACAAAGTGTATGGGACCCTAATTGCAGACTTGCGCTGGTATGCCCAGCCATGCACAAACAGGCGGTCGTTCAACCACAAAATGATTTCTTTTTTTAAAATTCCTTTTTGAATCCTCTTCTGATCAAATCCAGAGACATTTCTGCTTTAATGCTGGTTCTCTCCCTAACGCTTATACCCTACATAATGAAAATGATGCAGTATTATTGAAATCCTCCAATATTCATCAGATCTCTTAAAGGGAAACGGTAGCCATGACAACAGAAACACAGTTTGCATCTTCAGACAGTGCATCTTTGGACATAAGAAAATTTGATCTCTACAAAACATTTCATCCTCCTTCCACCATCCTCTCAGTCTCCTCTCACATCCTCCTCAACCCCTCTCCCAACTTTCTCTCTATCTCCACCCCTCCCCTACTCCCCCCCCCAATCTCCCTGATATTTATCCATGATTCTTTTCCCAATAATGCCCCCTTTTTTATTTCCACACTCCCTTTCAACGTGTAAATGTTTGATGAATTCGCGAGTAAACACGGGCGCAGGTTTTCACGGACCGGCAGACATCGGCTCATCCCTCCTACCACCATCTGTCTCCAATCTCTACATCTCTTCATCTCTCTCTCTCTCTCTCTCTCTCTCTTCTCTTCCGATTATTTTCTACTCTCTCTTTTACTCCATAGTCATTTTCACACCAGTCGAGAAATGTAACTGCAATGATGAATTACGATTACAATTATGATTATGATTAGAATTATCTTCCAAACACAAGATACTGAGGAAGGCTTCACGGATTCTGTGCTTCTTTTTGTTTTGTTTTTAATTTCAGAGCATGGAGAGGACTGGCTTTCTTTCGAGTTCCCATCAATTATTCTCGAGCGTTAAGTAGCACACGCTTTGACTACAGTGCGTGCACTTGAGGGGTGCAGTGGTTGAAAGGTCATTGAAGGATCCACCCCCTAAAACATGATTTGGAGGTCAATTTGTGCACACGAATGTCTCATTCCACAATTCTCGAGAAACGCGACAGAAAAACACCTCGTACCTTCATTTCAATCACCATTCAAATTACAATTCAAATCACCTTCCACGATTCCAGTTTGCATACACACGGCCGTAATGCATCATTCAAATCATAATTCTGGTGATGTGTTATTAGAATCACGATTCAAATTATATACTCTTTGTACGTGTGAAAACAGCCTCTCTCTCTCTCCATCTCTTTCTTTTCTCTCTCTCTTACAGTGTTGTGACAGGGCCTATTACAGCGGGAGGATACCAACAAAAGCACAGCACAGGCGAGGAAAAACTGTTTACACTCTGAGAGGGGGGCAAGTGCAAAGGATATCATTATCATAAAGACGGATGCTGGTCAGGTCTGGCATTGAGGCAAGATGGTCTGCAGTAGCCATACAATAGCATACACACTGGGGAAGTCAAGTCGGAAGCACAAGGGCATAGGAGATTCTATCAGCTTGTGTGGCATGAGTTTAACATCATTCTGTTGCTAAGCCAAGCACCTATGAGTGAGATATGCACATATACTCACATATTCCATGTTTTTTTCAATTCTATCAATGCTTGGCCAACATCTGTGCTTTCTCAGTAAAACACATTTTTTGACAACATAAAATCAAAGCCTGTCCTTGACTTTTGTCCATCAAAATTTATGCTCACAGACATAACAATTCCACGGCTACTTTTCTGAGTAATCAGGTGTTTGAATTTTGCTACGCAAGAGTGCTATGCAAGACACACACATCTTCTGAAGAAAAAAAAAATCCTGTGATAATTCGAATGAAAAGCTAGTGGAGAGACACAGAATGAGAAATTATTCATCAATAAGCACAACACAAGACTACATAAGTGGTACAATACCCTATAAACATTTAATTTCTTTTTCTTTTTCGGGGGGGGGGGTTGGGTGGAGAGCTAAACATGGAATATACAATATCTTGTTTTTGAGGATGTTTTGACACTAACTGATACACGCTTCACTCAAAGCTTTTATTTTGATTAATCAGTGAATTCCCCACATGAGAAAATAAGCCTTCCCTACTTATCCTCCTGCTCTTGAAAGGCAATAATTTGAGATCGGCGGAGGAAAATTATTTTCAGGTGAGGTAGAGTGACAGCCTTATCCACTTTCAGCCTGTCATGTTTGTTGTTATGTTCAGGAGAGCTGACCCAGCTTCCGAAAAAAAATCTGCCAGGTGTGTTCATTTCAGCGTTCATTTCATCCAGCCCGCTTTGTTTTGAATTCCATCAAGGTCAATTTCACCATTCCAAACCAGCCAAGACAGCCATGCATTTCAGAGAGAGGAGAGAGAGAGAGAGAGAGATAAGAGAGATATATAATAGAGAAATATAAGAGAGAGAGATATAAGAGAGACATATAAGAGAAAGATATAACAGAAAGATATAAGAGAAAGATATAAGAGAGAAATATAAGAGAGAGATATATAAGAGAGACATATAAGAGAGACATAAAAGAGAAAGATATAAAAGAAAGATATAAAAGAAAGATATAAGAGAAAGATATAAGAGAAAGATATAGACAGAGAAAGAGAGGGAGAGATGAAAGAGATGACATAGAAAAACGAGAATATTTTGTTTGTTAAAAGAGAAATATATTTTCATTTCTGGGCATACTTTGTGAATGCCAGATTTCATAAATCCAGCGAGAAAAGTGGGGCCATGCATGATGTAATTTGCAATGCTGCAAATGGCTCCTTTATCTCGCAAACTAGATAAATATCTTGAGGTTGATGCAATGAAGTGGGCATTAATCTTTGTGGCTCTCTGTTTACTGCACCTTAAAGTCTTTATGCTAATGCCCTGCTAAAACCACAGTGAAAACAGCCTAGCCACAATGCCACTGTCATTTCGCCACTATTCCTTTTGTGGGAGTTCCTGTATGTGTGTATGTGTTTCTAGGTAATATAACCTTTTTCCTGGACTTGTGTTTTTTTCTGTATACTCGATTCTTGCTTATATCGATTACAAACTTTTGAATTTCAGATTCTTTCCTTCCTAATTCAAGTCTTTTCTTTCTCAATTTTGCCACGTATTTCCAGTCTTCTTCTTCCTGATCATCTTCTCTTACACCTCTTTTTTCCTCCCTATCATTACCTTTTTAATTTCCTCCCAATTTTCATCTTTCCCATTCCTTTTCTTCTCCTACTTCTCCATCCACTCTCTTTTCTTCTTCCTCCACAATATTGCTAGCACTGTTTCTTTTTTCTTTTCCACTTCTTTTCTATTTTCTTCTCATCATTTTTTTTCAATTTCTCTTCTTTTTTTCCTCCTTCCACTTTTCCTTTTCCTTCTCCTTTCACTGATCCTCCCCTCTATTCATGAATCACTCTTCACTTTTATTAACCTTTCTTTTTCTTTTTTTCTTTTGTTCCAAGCTGGAATGAGTCCCCAAATTCTGTACAAATTTTCTCAAGTCTTTTTTTCCCTTCTACTTTCCTTTGAACATCCGTCTCCACTGCTATGATGTTATTTCCAACTGCTGGGATACTGGGGGAGCTAATCAGGTTGCGAAGACAAATTTATTATGTTTTGCTTGTCTAATCATATGGCTGGCAACAAATCATTTTTCTCCTTTCTTATTTTTAGTCACACAATGACGCACAGAAGTGGAATGTCTGACTGAAATATGAATACCAGGTAGATAGTATGATTGTAAAAGTTTTGAATCTATAAAAGATTTATTATGGGGCAGTCTCTGATCCAAACTATTGTCACATTCTTTCATAACTTTGGCGGTAAGTTTTAAAGACACATATAATTTCAACAGAAAGGCTTTGCTGAAACACGAGAGTTTTATTTTTGTAATAACACTACATGACAAGTAAGGGACTAAAGAAATATAAGAATATCCTAATAATACACAACACAATATTTGCCACAGGTATAATCCCCTCCATTGTGAAACATTATCATCGCTAAGTTCATATGACTTTACACTATCATGCATAGGAATAATCGTTCTCTTTGGAAATGGATTAAATCAAATGAAATTCAAATAAATCAAATCAGGTATATTCAATTTAATTCAATGTTT